>NW_007233638.1:204101-207003 GCF_000164805.1 Carlito syrichta | reverse complement strand
CCTTCCAAGTAGCCAGAATTACAGGCATGCGCTACCACGCCTGGCTGATTTTTTGATTTATTGTAGAGATGGGGTCTCGCTGCCCAGGTGGGTTTCGAACCCGCGGGCTCAGGCAATCTACTCACCTCAGCCTCCCAAAGGCGTGGGATTATAGGCTGAGCCACCAAGCCTGGCTGATGCTGGCTTCGGATGTGTTTCATCTCATCTGGCCTCCAGAACTCAGTTTCTCATTCCTCCACCAAATGCCCATAGAAGACAAACAGAACAATACAGGTACACTGTGATGTCAGTGCTGACAGGTGGCTAGCTTGGTTCACTGTCCCAAAACTCACTTCTGCAACCAGCTTCACTGCCCTGATCACATGTATGTCTCAGCACAGTCGCCACAGGTTGGAGGCTCCTGGGGCTGCTCTCCATGTCCAACACTGCATGTGAACTCTACAAGCACTGAGGAGCTGCTGAATTACGTTAACAGCTTGCTGGGGAAAATGCATTTGCTCAGGATCACCCTGTCTACTCATATGCAAACACTGCAGTTCTCCCAAGTGATTCTTGTTGATGCTGCACTACCAAGGGTATTCACACCCCTACTTCCTGCAGGCACAGAGGAGGCCCCAGGTGACACTGTCTACTATCCAAGCCATGGACACCATCCACTTCCTGGTGAGTGCAACAAATCACGCTGCTGTCTTTCACTAGTACAAGGCCTCCTCAGCTTCTCTTTCTGCCTTCTCCACCCCAGGCCAGTTGTCCTCACTGTTTTGACATAAACCCGCAGCTTCTCCCCAGCTCAACGGAGTTCCCTTTCTAAGGATCTCAAGAAATATAAAGTAAGTCCTTTGTGACATGTATGTTGGAAAACCCTTCGCTATTTGGTACAGAGGGGCACCACTTACAGTTTAGGTGTTTACAACCACTGTGGGTGATCATATCTCTGAAGAACTGAACAGTTGAAAACAAAATGTAACCTCAATTGTTATTCTATTTTTATGGAAAAACAGAGTTGACTTAAGTCATGGTAGCTTGAAACGACTTTTCTAGGAACAAGTCATTGTATGAGTTTCCCAGTATTTCTTTTCCGAATAACAAAGTGCCACAATCTGGATGGCTTCAAACAACAGAGAAGGAGTCTCACTGCTGTGGAGGCTAAGTCCGAAATAAGCTGTCACTAAAATCATGTTCCCGCTGAAACCTGTTGAGAACCCTTCCTTGCCTCGTTCCACCTTCTAACGGTTGTCATCAGTCTTTAGGATCCCTTGACTTGCAATGCACCATTCCAGTGTCTACCTTTGTTTCTCCCTGTGTGTCTGTGTCCAAATTTCCCTCTTCTTGTAATGACATCAATCATATTAGGGTGCCCACTCTACTGACTTCACCTGCTAAATCCTTATTTCCAAACAAGGTCACATTCGCACATACTGGGGCTTAGGGCTTCAACATACCTTTTGGGCAGACACAATTTGACCCGTAACCCCAATCTTATTAGAGAACTGACTGTATGTGAAATGAACCCATATTTGATTATACTGAAGAAGAATTATAATGTACTTCATTAGTGTTTTTTCTGTAATTATTCTCCTTCAGGTCTAATTATTCTCTATTCAGAGATTTTCAGATGCTTCAAGTTTCAGATAGGTACTATTCATGTGACATAGTAAATGGCACGATTCTTGTAACCTCAAGAGACTGAGTCCGTTACACCTTCTCTGATATTAGAATAAAAAGAAAAATAGGACATTTATGAACACATATGAACAGTCCTGTTATTTTCCTTTCCTCCTTTCATGCCTCTTCCTTCACTGCAACATTCATGTATCTCAAAGTCATAAGCAATAACTCAGTAAGAGGTTAAGACTTGGAAATTAGCACTCTAACACAAATTCTGCTTTTGAGTTTCCATCTCCAAGAGTTTAAAAGTAAAAAGTCTATCAAAAGGAAAAGAAAGTTAGACAGCAGCACTCACCTCCCTAGTTTGCCAGTTACGAATTGGGAGACCTTGGGCTACTCACCTTAGGTCAGGTGACTCATTTCTAAGGTCAACAAAGCAACACTGACCTACAAGAAAACAACACCAGCAGACAGCTCATAAGCTAGTCAACCTCTAGTCTACAAAATGCCAAACCACCAAATAAATTTTTAAAAATACAATTCACAAAACTAACAATTTATCTCCATGTGCTTTAGGATGGAAATACTAGACTCATATTTTATTTTTATTTGATCCACATGTCAAATAGCAAACGATAATTTGGGGCTTCAGCTTGCAACCAAAACATGTTTTTTACCTCCTAAAAGGTTAAATGATGTTAAGATTATCCAAGGGAAATTTGTTTTTTTCCCTTATGGAATGCAAATATTTCATTTTTTTCCCCGGAAGAGAAAGGCATTTTCTCCTCTAAAATAGTAATGAATAGAATGTTAAGAACACCTGTGCTTAAACATTTTACATAAAGTTAAAGACTTTAAAATAATTTCTGCAAATGTTGTCCCTGTCTCTAATCCGCCTACATTTCTAATCCTCATACTCTCTGCTCTTATATTTCTTTGTGTTTGTTTGTTTGCTTGCTTTGTTTTGTTTTTTGAGTTGGAGTCTCACTCTGTTGCCCAGACTGGAGTACAGTGGAGCACACGCTCACGGCCACCCCAATGTTGACCTGCTGAACTCAGGTAATCCTTCTACCTCAACCTTCCAAGTAGTCAGAACTACAGGCATCCTACCACCCCGGCTAATTTTTGACTTATTGTGGAGACGAGGTCTTGCCAAGTTGCCTGGGCTGATCTCGAACCCGTGGGCTCAGGCAATCCACTCGCCTCAGACCCCCAAAGTGCTGAGATTATAGGCTGAACCACTGAGTCCGGCCTATTCTTGTATTCCTATCATTGTCTTTCTTTTTTTTTTTTT
>NW_007233638.1:189454-204081 GCF_000164805.1 Carlito syrichta | reverse complement strand
GTGTCACTACGTCACCCAGGCTGGAGGGCAGTGGCATGCTCCCAGCCACCACAGCCTAGACCTACTGGGCTCCGGCGATCCTTCCGCCTCAGCCTTCCAAGTACTTGGAACTACAGGTGCGCACTACCACGCCCAGCTAATTTTTGATTTATTGAAGAGATGAGGTCTCGCCAAGTTGCCCAGGTAAGTCTTGAACCCGCAAACTCAGACAATCCTCTAGCCTCAGCCTTCCAAAGTGCTGGGATTCCAGGCTGAGCCACCGAGCCCGGCCTATCATTGTCTTTTTGAGTAACTCATCCAAATCCTTTGCCTCATCTCTTTCTGTCCTCTTCTGTCTCTAGAGGGTGCATCACTCCCATTTTATCTCTTTTAACTGGCCATATAATAGACAAGAAGTTACCTTATTATTTTCATGTTACTATTTAATTACATGTTTTTGTTACCACTTTTTGAAATGCAAGAACTTTAAAAAATGATTTCTAAATACTTTTTAAAAATCCTTAAGTTGTCTTCCCATCATGTGATTTTTGTTGAATCCCCATGTTCTGTCAATCATGGGTCAGTGGCTCTAAAAAAGGTTCCCTATGCTCTGTGTAGATACATCCCCCACAAATCCTGAAAAACAAATATGTGCAACATTTTCCTAAGGTGTTGTACAGATCAACTGTGAGTGACCTTTTCTGGAAATGAGATTTTTTGCATACTTAGGTATAATGTAAAGTTTAAAAGGATCTGAAGATATTTTACTTATGTCAAGAATGGAATGCTGTAATCCCGCCCTTTGAGAGGCTGAGGTGAGTGGATTGCCTGAGCCCGTGGGTTCGAGACCCGCCTGGGCAGCGAGACCTCATCTCTACAATAAATCAAAAAATTAGTTGAGCGTGGTAGCGCGTGCCTGTAGTTCCAGCTACTTGGAAGGCTGAGCATAAGGATCGCCGGAGCCCAGCAGGTCAAGGCTGCAGTGGGTCAAGGCTGCAGTGGCCGGGAGCAGCCTCTACACTCCAGTCTGGGCTACAGAGTGAGACTCCAACTCAAAAAAAAAAAGAATGGAATGTTATTTAAAAATGACTGATATTAACAAAACAATGTAAAAAACTTTGTTAAGAAATTTGCTTCCTTTAAGCATCTTCAAAAACTTCCTCTTTTTCTTTTTTTTTTTGAGATGGAGTCTCACTCCGTCGCCCAGACTGGAGTGCAGTGGACGATCCCGGCCACCGCAGCCTTGACCTGCGGTGGGCTCCGGCGATCCTTCCACCTCAGCCTTCCACCTCAGCCTTCCAACTCAACCTTCCAAGTAGCTGGAACTACAGGCGTGCGCCACTATGCCCGGCTAATTTTTGATTTATTGTAGAGATGAGGTCTTGCCAAATTGCCCAGGCAGGTCTCGAACCCGTAGGCTCAGGCAATCCACTCACCTCGGCCTCCCAAAGTGCTGGGATTACAGGCTGAGCCACCAAGCCCAGCCAAAAACTTCTTACATAAATTATGCAATCAATTCTTAACTGTCAAGCACAGTATAAATGAAAATGTAATTAAGAATAATCTTAAAACTATATTGTTTGCTATGTTTAAATGTGTATGTGCAAAATCTGACTCTTGTGTCAGTATAGTGTCCGATGGCAATACTTTCTAAACTGTGAGAAGTGAAATATAGATTTGAGAAATATTTATAAGTGTGACTATATATTAAACATTCAGAATTAACAAAAGCAGCAAGGTCTCATAACTCTTAAATGGTTGGAATTAAACAAAAAGTTTATTTTATTTTACTTTATTTTTTTTTTGAGTTGGAGTCTCACTCTGTTGCCCAGACTAGAGTGCAGTGGCAGCTCCTGGCCACTGCAGCCTCAACCTGCTGGGCTCCAGCGATCCTTCCGCCTCAGCCTTGCAAGCAGCTGGAACTACAGGCACGCTACCACGCGCGGCTAATTTTGACTTATTGTAGTGATGAGGTCTCACCAAGTTGCCCAGGCGGGTCTTGAACCCGCGGGCTCAGGCAATCTACTCACCTCAGCCTCCCAAAGTGCTGGGATTACAGGCTGAGCCACCAAGCCTGGCTAAAACAAAAAGTTCATAATTCTCACATTTTGCAATACTCTTTCTTGAACTAGAATACCTCTAAAGTTGTTAATTTTTCCATCTTTTGGTTGCTTACTGATTTTCTTAAGTCTAATGTTGGAATTATTTGCCATTGGATTATTTGGTTATATCTGGAAGCATTTAATTTCTTTGTGTACTCATTTTCTGTGGTCTACTTTGGCTCAAGTGTATAACACTTCTCTTTTTAAAAAAATTTTTATTGTAAAGATGTGGGGTACAATTCAGGGTTAGTTATATCAATGTTCATTTTGCAGGTACCTTTGTTGATAATGTGTGTCCCCCTCTCCCCTGGAAGTTTCCAGCTACTGCCAATCCCACCCTCCCTCCTCCCCTGGCAGTTTCCCACTGCTGCCGATTCCTTTTTTATAGTATTATAATTGTTTAAGGTCCACTTATGAGTGAGAACATATGATACTCTGTTCTTTGTTTCTGTAATAGATCACTGAGTATGAATAACACATCTCTTGAGCTTTTATCGGTGATCTGTGAATACATCCATTCTCTTAACATCAACAGATAATTTATGTACCCAATCCAGACTTGCACCCTACAGCTCCAAAAAATAAAATAAATATTAAAAAAACAGATACTGACTTCCTGCTATGTGTCAGGCACTATCCTAGGTACCTGATGCAACAATGACAACTGAGACCCCTGCCTTGTGGAGTTTGCATGCTAGCATGGGAGAAAGACTATAAACAGTAGACACACAAAATTAATCATATGACTTGTTAGAAGATGACATAAGCTATGAAAAAAGAGGAAGGCAAAGGGATTGAGAGGGGAGGGGAAAGTTTGCAGTAAAAATTTGGGAATTCAAGGTAGGTCTCTTGGAGATGAGATTTAGGCAATGCCTTTAAAACAGATGAGAGTCATCCAAGAGAATATATGGAGTAAGAATGTTCCAGGCACAGAAGACTGAATAAAGTTCCCAGGCATGCTTGGTATACTAGACTAATAGAAAGGAGGCCAGTGTAGCTGAAATAGAGTAATAATAAGAAAGAGCCGAAGATGAACTCAGAAAGGTAAGAAGGGCTCAGAAGGTAAGAAGGCTGTAAAACCCTGTGGACATTTGAAAGGATTTTGGTTTTTGCTCTGAGTACCATGAGGAGCCACTGCAGGGATTTGAGCAGAGAAGGGACATATTTTGACTTTATTTTAAAAGATTGTTCTGGCTGCTATGCTGAGGACTGACTCTAGAAGGACAAAAATAGAAACAGAGAGACAGGCGGGACACTATCTCAGTAATTCCGGTGGTTTAGACAGGAGTGGGGGCAGCAGTGGGCGTGGCAAGAAGTGGTCAGATTCTGGTTATAATGTGAAGGCAGTAGAACAAGGAGGGACCCGTGGGTCTGGGACCCCTTTGTTGGAAAGAGGGTGCTAGCTATCTGGAGTTTGTGTCTGGGAGAGGCTGTGATGAGGCAGCGTATTCATTTCCCAGGGCTGCCATACAAATGACCATAAGCATCAAATCTTCAAACAACAGAAATTTCTCCTTTCCCAGTCTCTGGAAGCTGGAAGCCTGATGTCATGGTGTTGGTGGCAGGGTCAAGCTCCCTCCAGAGACCCTGAAGGGGGGAGTCTGTTCTGTGCCTCTCTCCTACCTTCAGGTGGTTGCTGGCAGTCCTTGGCATTTCATGGCTTGATGACACATCACTGTAGTCTCTGCCTCTATGTTTACATAGCCATCTTATAAAGACACCTTTGATTTAGGGTTCACCCCCAACCCAGTATGACTTCATCTTCACTAATTTCATCTGCAAAGACCCAGTTACCAAAAAAGGTCACATTCTGAGGTTCTGGGGAACATGACTTTTGGGAGACACTATTCAACCCACACAGACAGGTTCTGCAACTGTTGGAAGAAGCTGCAAATTGGAATCATCTGAGGCAACAGGAAGGAAATTCCTCTTTGGGGTTAAAAAGTTTCTCTAAGACACGACACTCACAAGACGCACATGCAGGCAAGAAACCCACGGGAAGTAAATGAGAAGGAATTGGCCTCTTCTTCCTCCAGCCTCCTGGTCTCCCTCTAGTGTCTTCTACTGGCAGAGCTGAACATGGAGCCATCTCAGAAATGTGGTTTGCAGAGTCCCACCTCCAGCATCACAAGCAGAATGTAGAAAGATAGGCTTAGAGTTGAGAGACAATATTTTAATAATCAGCACAAGAAGGAAGTGATCAATTGTGTCAAAAATTGCTGATGAAACCAGGCATGAAGGTGCACACCTGTAGTTTCAGCTACTAGGGAGGCTGAGGCGGGAGAATTGCTTAAACCCAGGAGTTCAAGGCAGCAGTTAGTTATGCTCGTGTATGTGAATAGAAACTGCACTCCAGCTTGGACAGCATAGCGAGACTCTATCTCTTTTTAAGCTGCCAAAAAATAAAGTTGAGAACTGACAATTGTCCGCTGGGTTTAGCCTTGGTTGTTCCATGATTAAATAAGTTGAGGAAATACTGTTATGCTTTTTGTGCGACAGGCCAGACACTTCAGCACTTTGGCCAGCTCCTTCCACAGTGTTTGGCCAATACTGACAGACATTACAGCAGTCACTGGCTATCATATACATGCAGTCATCTCATAGTGCTACCTACAGCTACCACATATCCTGTCACTTCTCTCTGCTGACCCTTATTCTGATGTCTGCAAATAAGTTAAAGTAAACTTTGAAATAAACATATTTCTAGGGCCTTCTGTAGACCACATGAAATAACGTTGGTCATGGTCATGATGTATTATACTTTTTATAAGCTTCCACCTCAATTTGCTAGTATTTTATTGAGGATATTTGTGTCTATGTTTATGAGGGATATTGGTCTGTAGCTTTCTTTTCTTTTCCTTTTTTTCTTTTTTTGATTTGCAGTCTCACTCTGTTGCCCAGGCTGGAGGGCAGTAGCAAGATCACAGCTCACTGCAGTCTCAACCTCCTGAGTTCAGGTGATCCTTTTACCTCAGCCTCCCAAGTAGTTGGGACTACAGGCAGATGCCACTATGCCCAGCTAATCTTTTTAATTTTTTGTAGAGACGAAGTTTTGCTATGTTGCCCAGGCTGGTCTAGAACTCCTGGGCACAAGTGAACCTCCCACCCTGGTCTCCCTAAGTGCAGAAATTATAGGTGTGAACCACTTCTTCTGGCCCCTTGCTTTATTTTCTTGTAATGTCTTTTTTCTAGTTTTAGTATTAGAGTAATACTAGCCTTATGAAATGAATTAGAAAGTGTAGCCTTCTTTGCTGTATTCTAGAAGGACATATGTAAAATAGATATTATTTTGTCCTTGCATGTTTAGCATAATTCATCAGATAACACCAAGAAAAGTTTTTTTGAGTCAAAGTCTCACTCTTTTGCTCAGGCTGGAGTGCAGTGTCATGCTCATGGCTACCACAGCCTTGACCTGCTGGGCTCAGGCAATCCTTCCACCTCAGTCTTCCAAGTAGCTGGAACAACAGGCACATGCTACCATGCCTGGCTAATTTTTTGATTTATTGTAGAGACGAGGTCTTGCCAAGTTGCCAGACTGGTTTCAAACACCTGGGCTCAGTCAATCCTCTTGCCTCTGCCTCCCAAAGTGCTGGGATTTACAGGTGCGAGCCACCATACCTGGCTGTAGAAAATACCTTAAGATTTAATTGTACCAAATTCATAGAATTGTGAGGATTAAATGAGATAATGTATGTAAACAGTCTAGGTGCCTTAACAAAGAGTACCCAGGCATTCACTAAATATTTGCTATGATTATTATTCATCTATTAACCCAACATAACATAAGCAATTAGCATATTATGACAGAGCAAATACCTGCCTGGCGAAGTCATGGACTGTCTTTCTCTGCCACAGGCTGACGTGCAAACCCATCTAGATAGGCCAGAAGTGGCAATGATGAACATCCCAGGAAGTGACCAAAATCTGAAGAAAAATAACTTTAGGTTTCTTTGCTACAATCATTATATACCCTTTGAAGGGACATAGTGAAGGGACATTAATATTTAAGAGAATTTCTGCATTATTCTACTTGAAATATTTTGTTTTATAAATTATTCTTTGAATTTATAGATGCTCAAGAAAGCATGATGTTATTTACTAGAGCCTTTAAATTAAGAATAAGCTTAGATGCAGGTGAATAATATGTCAAAGCTCCTCTCTGTCCACTTTGCATTTCAGTGACTACCAAAAATACATAAGTGCCAAATAAAGAATTATAAATAATGAATCAAAGGTACTGTAGCTTTAGAAATCCATTAAACAACATACTGAATATTTCAGCAGTTTTAATTATGCATTATTGCATACTCCATAGTTGTTGTTTTTTTTTTTACACATTCCTGTATGTTTTTGTAGACTGACACTATAACAGAATGGGGAGAGGAAGCTGTGACTCACACTGGGCTCTGTCACAAAAAGCACATGTGGAAATACCCAATAGACTATTAATGAAACAAATTAATGAAAAATAAAATCTAGCACTTCCAAATATTGAGGCTTCCACTGGATGTGAACACAGAGGGCTCAAGCCCTGGCAGTCCTAGACTGGTGATCATTACAGAAGCACATCAATGAAGGAGATTGCTGAAGTCAAGGTCATGTTTCCTGTTGGATTAATTATGAATATTTATTGAACATCTCAGCAAGGCTGCAAGCAAGCCATCTAAGCCAAATGAGTCTCTCCAGTGTTCTCACAGGGTTCCACAGAACACAGGTTCCCTTTGTGTGCGGACAGAATCTGGATCTTTAAGTCAGACAGGAATAAATCCACTAGTCCAAGCTCTGTGACCTTGAGCTCACCATCTATGCTCTCTGGAATTCAGTGTTTTAATTTCTAAATTGCTAATTCATTTCATAAACAGGGATTGATAGTGCCAAGCCCCGTGTCACCCTCTGGGTCCACAAGAGTGAACCTTCAAGATTACAGACAAGGAAATGAATATTCACAAAACAGAGTGAGGTGCACTATTCTGGATAAGGAGAAAATGCTCCAGCTACACTTTGGAAGGGTGCCTAACTTGGACCTGGGTAGACAAGGAAGACTTCCCTAAGGAAACACCTTCCACTGAGCCCTGGAGAAAGAGTGGGAGTTATCCAAGTGAGCTGTGGGGTGGAGGGTAAGACGAAGTGTTCCAGGAAGGCAGAAAGAATCAGAGGAGACAAGAAAAGAGCATGGTGCCATCAAAGACTTGAGGGAGTGCACTGTGGACCTGGAGAGAAATTGCTCATTTCTAGGAAGGGAAGAGAGAGTCACTGGTTATTTTAAACAATCAAAACAATTTTAAAGAATCAACATGGTCACTCAGGTAGAATAACGGAATGGAGAGGGACAAAATTGAAGGCCAAAGACCCTGTTAGGAAGTTGCTATATTATTCCAGGTGCGAGGCACCGGTAGATTGGACTGAGCATGTGATAAGAACTCAACACAGCACAGCCAGCGTGTGCCGGGAGCCCTGCTTTGTTGTTAGCTGCCTTCTTTCTTCCTCCCCTTCCTCTCTCCCATTGTTTTCAAAGGAACTGTCCAAACGTCCCAGAGACATATGTAAAACCTCTCTCCAATGAAGAAATTTACAAATAAATGGTCTTCATAACAGACATTCAGATGTCAACAGTGGAAACATACGTTCTCTTTTACCTCTAGTTTTGACTGCCCAGGAATGAAATTTCTAATAAATGTTGATGTAAATGCGATATACATTGTAACAAAATTGTGAGTACGTCTTAGTCAATTATAATGAGTTTTATCACGAATATTAGCAACCTTTCAGTTACTGATTCCGGTCAATTGCTGCACTTTCTTCAGAGTTTAAGAGTTTTTATTAGCTAATTGTCTCTAGAATGGAAACTCCACAAGATCAGGGACTTTGTGTGATTCTGGGTTCTACTCCTGCAGCTGGAGTAGCGCCCAGCACTTAACAGAGACATAAATACGTATGGGCTAATGGCTTCACAGAATGAAGAATAGGGATTCATCTCTATGAAGTAATAGAGATTGGGCACTGCTAATAATTGGTCCTCTACCTCAAGGCTGTCCCTGCCTTAAGCCACTGTACACCTGATTTCAAGTTAATCTTTCTAAATGTGTAGTCCTGGTAAAGAGAATTCCTGCTCAAACGGATCCCAAACTGCTGCGTCTGACATCCTCCACCCTTCAGCTCAATTTCCACCACTGCCCTTGTTCATTCCTCTCTCCCAGACTAGAAGTATCAGTTGCTGCTCCCCAAATACCCCAGTACACTCGATCTCCGCACCCTCTACTCACAAGATTCCTCTGCCGCAAACAACACCCTGCATTTCCCTGTTTTGATCTGATAAAACCTGTCTGCTCTTCAAAGGGTACTTCAGAAGAGGTTTTTCTTAATTCTTTAAATCAATGGTTCTCAACTGAGGGAGATTTTGCACCTCACCTCACCCCTACGCTGGGTGCATTTGGCAATATTTGGAGACATTTTGGTTGTGACAACTGAAGGGGAAAATGCTACTGGCATCTAGTGGGTAGAGTCCAGGACTGTTGTTAACCAGAACGGCCTCCCACAATATTCACAAAACAAAATGTCAACAGTGCTGGAGTTGAGAAAGCCTGCTTCAAGCAAATGCCTAACTACTGCCTTCAAACCACCAGAGAGCCCTGGACTGGTTTTCCTGAATTCTCTCTGTTCTAACAACTGGTCTTAGCCCTCTCTCACAGGTCCATGTGCTTCTTGAGATCACAGGCTATAGCCCACGCCCCCTCATTTTTCCTAATGAGCCTTGCATATCCCTTGAACAAGGGAGACTGATCAATTTGCTGAATGAAATTGATATTTCACTTTTAAAAAATATTTCAATTATCTCCTAAAATCTATTTTCTCCTATCCTGTTAAGAAGAAAAGGTAAGCATTATCTTTTATGTATTTACCCTTTAAATACTTAAAGACTGTTACAAATCACTTGTCTGACTTTAACCCCAGTATCTTTTATGAACCCATAGGAAAGAGTGCCCTATGGGTACTCTAAGGGCCACAACTGATGCTTAATTGGATAAAATGTAGTTTTGACGCTAGTTTTCATTGCAAACTGTGAAGCTGCATTCATTTCATTGAGCATATCTGTAGCTTATGGACTAATAAATAAATAAATAACCAAACTTGACCTCCAGTTGACTCAAAGGCAGCTTTATATAAACCAGAACTAAAAAATAAATGTCATAATTTATCTAAAGTTCTCCCTTTTCTTTTAGCTTATGGTTAACAAGCTAATAAAAATTTGCTAATTTTGTAGTTAATTGACATAATAAATATTTATTGGGCATTTTACAAGTAAAATATTTTGGCTAATTTGCTGACAGGGCTGAACATTTAGTGACTTTGGGCACATTTCAAAAATTCAAATAAAAGCCAGAATTCACATCTGACCACCAATTTTCAATTTTATCACTTCTGAGACATGAGAAATCTGTTAGACTAAGGAATACACACACACACAAACATGCTAGTTCTTAGAATTAAATTTAGAATTCTGAATGAGATATTCAGCTTGGATGAAAAAAAGGAAAACCTGATCAGAAAACATGGCATAAATCCCTCTCACCATTAACAGAAGGCTAAGCTGAATATAACCCACATGGCCTGCAGTCAAAAATGAGTGGAGTAGGCGCCCTGAGGAGATGTTCTGCTGAGAAGCGGGGTGCCCTGATTCCCAACGTTGTCAGTAAAACAGGCACTAAAAACTGCCGTCAAAGACACTTTTGTGTTGCCATGTGTCAGCCAGACTGAAAATCAGTGGTTAGTCATCATGCGAGGGAAGGCGGAAACCCTACAACCAGAAAAGCACAATGTGACCAGAAGATCCTGAGAGGGCACTTAATGATGTCATGGTTTTCTGAGTAAAGATGTCACAACTCATCACTACCAGCAATAGGAAATTCAGATCACACACATCACACGCACACACACACACAAACACACACACAGGCAAAAAAAGCGCTAATATGGCAAGCAGGAGGTACAGCAGAAGCAACTTCCAGAGCATCACTAGGAGCCCCAAAGAGCTCAGGTGCACATTTTATTGCATCTCAAACTTATGCAAAGATAGCTATTCCTATGATTTTTTAACTTTACAGAACTCAGTTTCAAAACAATCTAGTAAGCAGGGGGAAAAAAAAAAACCAAACCAGCAGCATAGCATGAATTATTATTTCTTATCTTATTTTGGAGCACTATAAAATAGAGTATGATGTTACACCGTAGATATCTGACATGGTCATCAACACAGCAAATATTATAGCAATAATATGTAATATGGTAATAATAAAGGAGTACGTAATGCCTCAAATTGGGAGCAAATGAATTAGTTATCCATTGCAAGCTATCCCTTTAATGGTTCCTCCCGATCTATGTGCAATTTAGGCAGAGCTCCAGTGTCTCCACGTCTTACCAGGTAGCAGGTTTTGTTGGTATCAGCCCTTAGGAAGAATCATGTCATTCTCCTGATATCATGTAAAGCTGCAGGCACAAGATGGTCTGGATTCCCAAGTCTCACATTTATTATATTAATACTGGATTTTCTTCTCAGCTTTGTTGGGAAGCAGATGTTAACCTTACAGGTTTATCGTTTGTTTGTTTTTGCACTTACTGCCTTTGAATATAATCAAACCTTCTTGTGCATACACATCTGTACCCCAAAAGGCAGACACGATCATTTTGTATTCAGGTTGCAGTCATGAATGAGTCTTAATGTATTTATCAATAAATGAGGAGAGTTTGCCTCAACAATAATGTCCTCTGCATGCCACAGATAAAGAGTGTGATGCCCTTATCAATACTCTAATTTTAGATAAAAAGGCACACACAGAGCACCATCTATTATTCAGTCCTGGGTCACTTGTTTAATGTCTTCTGATTTATTCCTTCTGAATTACCCTGAAATCAGTTTCAATTGATAAGAAAATATAATATCCTTGAACATACGGACCAAGATAAGGTTACCAAGTGTTCCGTCCCTCTTTTGTAAGAGTCTCTTCTGAAAGCAAGTCAGAGGGCTCCCACCCTTGTACACAGAAGACCCACAGGACCTCTAAGAATAACAGGATTTTAAAAATAGTGTTAGAAAGAAACCACCAGATTCCTACTGGGCATCTCCCGCAGTTGCTGGCGCAGCCATCTTTGAACATGTGTGATTCTTCTCTCCCTTAAGCTTCCCCTGCTCTTACCCATCACTAATCAAAAGTAGAGCCGTACAGTAAAAACTCAAGGCTTTCACAGTCTGAGACTTCAGACTTCTTAAGTTTTAGGTGAGTCTCAGTGGTAGAATTATAATAAGGTGTTTACATTCTCTCCAGACCAGCTCATAAGTTATCCCTCACCACCACTGCCAGAGAGAGGATAAAGTGCTTTCACAGCAAGAATATGCTCCTTTCAGAAACAATGCTAAGATAGAAGAGCTCTCTCTGTGTTATAGCCTTCCCCTTTCCCATCCCCAAATATAAGTCTAGCTCATAGGTAGTGCTAAAATAGGAGAACTTAGAGCAGTCCAACAACACCTAGTGATAACATATATTTAGCACTGCCTTATTAAATAACATTCATAGATAAATAACCTACCTTGCCATATAAATTTAAAATATCAATATAATGTTTTAACAGTAATAAGAAAGAAATAGAGGAAATAATAGCAAATTGTTTCAAAATATGTAAATATTTCAGTGGAGTAACTCTCAAATACAAAATGAAGACATGAGATGCTTGCATCTAAGTGTAGAATCACCACAAATACAACAAACACCAGGGCAGACAAAAACAGATGTGCTTACTAGCAGCTTATAATCACAAGTAATATATGTTACTACGGGTGATATGATTTGCAGAAATGATAAACAACTCTTGGTATAATTTTAAACAAAATATCATCTTTCCTTGATTTACAAGCAGTTTTACTCCTGGAAAATTTACTACATATCAAAGTTATGTAAAATGTACTGTGTTTATATATCAAACAGAATACAAATAAAAACCACAGAATACAGTTCTAGGTTCCCATTAAAAACAAATTTTTTACCTACATGGATAGCTGGTGGGACACTGGGAAGTTGAGTAACATGTGAGGCAAAGTTTTGTTTATGTGGAACTGTCCTTTGCATTGTAGGTCTTTGATCAATGGAATGTGAGCTGAGGGGACACAGGGTTAAGAGGCATGGATTAATCAGAGTTCTTCAGAGAAACAGGACCAACAGAAGGCATGTGGATATGGATATGGATACAGATATAGATATAATAAAGATATTTATTATAAGGAATTAGTTCACGCAATTATGAGGCTGAGAAGTCCAGAGTCAGGAGAACCAACGGTATAGCTTCAATCCAAGTCTGAATCCAAAGGCAAAATACCGGTCTCAGCTCAAAGACACTCAGGTAGAAGGAAAGAATCCTTTCTAACTAAACCTTTTCTTCTATTCAGACCTTCAATAGATTGGGAAAGGTCCACCCACAATGGGTAAGGCAATCTGCTTTACTCAGTCTCCCAATTCAAAAGGTAGTCTCATCCAGAAACACTCTCACATCCACAACTAGAAATAATGTTTAACCTGATATCTGGGCACACTGTGACCCAGTTCAGTTAACATATAAAATTAACCTTCACAAGGCATCACATGTTTCTGCTCCCCTTTCATATGCTTTTGCCATCATGTAAAAAACATGAACCAGGTAATCTATTATTCCCATAAGGATAAAAGACTTGAACCCAGTGTGCATCTTGGAGAAAATCCATACAAGCTCAATCGAGATCAGCTAACCCTCAGCCAATTCACAGATTTGTGGGTGAAATTAGATAATTATTGCTTTATAACTTAGAGTGGTTAATTAGGCAGCTTGATGCAGCAATAAATGTCTGACATATCAAATGAGACTGCTTTCTTTTTCTTCAGTGTAGAGACAGCAGGTATGGTTCAATGAAGCATAGAAAGTGCCAATACAAAATTCATGATGTTGGACATGAAATGGATAGATATTAAGGAAAAAGAAGCAATGGGTGAAATCTAGGGAAAAGGTAGAAGTTAAACATTGCAATATAAATATGCAATACTTAGTCTCAGTCATATGAGTTGCTGGTTATTAGAAAAACCCTTTGACAATCATACCAATGTATGCTTCATAAATTCACTTTCCTACAATCACCTTGAAACATAAAATATACAAAATTTCTCATGTCCTTACAGATTACTGTAAAGGCAGGCAGAGATATAATACATATTCAGGCCCAGTTTTCACAAAATAAAGCTTTTATTATTAACATTCAAATCAAAATTCACTTATTCTTTTAGATTATAAACACATACAGCATTAAATAACCACTAGACCCAAAGCTGAGAAATCCATTTTCATCAACAATTTTGCTTTCAAAGGAATTGATATCTTCTACAACTTGGCTTCTATCACTTAGCTATTTAAAATAATAATTCAATGTAACTATCATTCTACCTAGCTACTAATATTCTGATGTTTTTAGGGCTCTTATTCAATGACAAAAAAAGAAATAATGAGTTTCTTTTTTAAAACCTTGCATATAACCACAGACAACTGGTCTTCCACATTTTAATTAAGTAAAAATTATTCTTAAATAATTCATATATATTTAAAGATCTTTGGATAATGTCATATGACCTTGTAAGGCTTCTAGACTCTGTATAAAAATTTGACTGAGTTTCTGAGTAGTCAAAGCAATGAAGAAAATACAATTAGATACAAGAATCACAGAGGCTACAAGATAAAAACAAACCAGTGATTATAAATAACTATGCAATAAATTAAACAACCCAGCTAAAACTGACAAATTTCTTTTAAAAAGACAACACTCTAAAGCTGACATAAGAAGAAGTTGAAACTCTGAATAGTCTTCTTATTGAAGAAACTGATTGGTTAATTAATCAGAGGCATAAGGAAGAAATTCTATGGACTTTAGTTAATAATAATATGCCAACAATGGCTCAGTAATTGGAGCAGACATAGACCACTACTGCAAGAAAGTGGGAACTTGTGGGGGCAAAGTACGTTGGAACTCTTTATACTTTAAGCTAATTTTTCTGTATGTCACTCAAAACATGAAATCTATTCGTTTTTTTTTTTAACTTTCAAATATTACATTGCATTTTAAACAAAAACTAATTCAAAATGGATCATGGTCCCAAATATAAAATGCAAAATTATAAAACATCTAGAAGAAAATACAGAAGGTTTGCTGGTGAGATTTTTAGATGTGACATCAAAAGTACAGACCATGAAAAGAAAAAAAATAGATAAGTTGGACATTATTAAAATTTAAAACTCTTTTCATCAAAAGACATTATTTTTAAAAATTTAATTTAATTTTTTTTTTGAGTTGGAGTCTCACTCTGTCACCCAGACTGGAGTGCAGTGGCCACTCCTGGCCACTGCAGCCTCGACCTGCTGGACTCTGGTGATCCTTCCACCTCAGCCTTCCAAGTAGCTGGAACCACAGGTGCGTGCTACCACGCCTGGTTAATTTTTGATTTATTGTAGAGATGAGGTCTCACCAAGCTGCCCAGTGGA
>NW_007233638.1:180574-189184 GCF_000164805.1 Carlito syrichta | reverse complement strand
AAAACTCAACAATAAGCCGGGCTCGGTGGCTCAGCCTGTAATCCCGCGCCTTTGGGAGGCTGAGGTGAGTGGATTGCCTGAGCCCGCGGGTTCGAGACCTCATCTCTACAATAAAATAAAAAAAAATTAGCTGGGCGTGGTAGCATGCGCCTGTAATTCTGGCTACTCGGAAGGCTGAGGCGGAAGGATCGCCAGAGCCCAGCAGGTCGAGGCTGTGGTGGCCAGGAGCGGCCACTGCACTCCAGTCTGGGTGACAGAGTGAGACTCCAACTCAAAAAAAAAAACAAAACTCAACAATAAAAAACAAGCAGCCCAAGTGAAAAATGGCAAAAGATCTGAACAGATACCTCACCAGAGAAGATGCATAGACGGTGTGGCATGGAGAAAAATGGTTCCCCAAGGACTTATTCACTTCTTGATCCCTGAAACCTGTGAATATTACCTTATATAGCAAAACACACACAGGAAAGTTCATAGATGCTTTATTCATAGTAGCGCCAAACTGGAAACAACTCAAATGTCTATCAATAGGTGAGTAGGGAGACAAATTGGAGTATAGTCATATGATCTAACATTATTCACTCTGCGATAAAAAAGAATATACAAAACATGGATTTTAAAAAAAACTGTGTTGAATGAAAAGGAACAGACACACATACACACTGTACGACTTCCTATACACGAATTTAAAATATAAGTAAAATTAATCTTTGGTCAGGACATTATCTCTGGCAACGGAAGAAATGAATGAAAAGGGCTCAGGGAACTAAGGTAATAAAGCAATACTTTCAGTTACAGAGATGTATACATTTGTCAAACTGATCCAACCACATATTTATGATCTACATTTTCTACTGATAGAAATAGTACTGCAATAAATGTAACTGATAACACAAAATCCATGCTCCAGAGAATCACAGTATTTTATAGTGCTGAAACTCCTGAAATATTTCTTGAACAGATACTAATGACTAGGGCAAGGGGTAATAGTGGGCAGCATCCTCAAAATAAATACAGGAAATTCCTTAAAACTGTTTCTTAGAATAGTGACATGAAGGGAAAGACATTAGAAGCAAGTCTACAAGGGGAAAAATAATTTGATGTAAGTCCAGGACTCTCCAGTGAGTCTTCTTGACCTAGTGATAAGAATGAAGACTGTCTAAGGGAGAGAGAGAGAGAGAGGGAGGAATGAATGGACTGCTTATTATCCAGGCCACGGGGCCCAGAAGTCTGCTGATAGAAGAATGTGAAGAGGCTAGAAGTCAGTTTTTTGTTTTCTGACCCACTGAAATAGGTTCTAGATTAAAGGGTTAGAAGAATAAGGCCTCAATATACATCGTGTGAGGCTCTGGACAAGGCATGGAGGGATCAAATGACAGAATTCTTCATGAGGGTCACAAGCAAAGCTGTTTTCAGCCCAGACAACCATGTGTGGAATGAATTAGGGACTGTGTCCTCTGCCTCTACGTAGAACCATATGAACTGGAAGTTCCAGGCACCTGGAGACAGCAATCTGGGCAGAGCCAGGTCATTTTCATGTCCCGTGGCAGCAGGAATGCTCTGCATGCAGCTTCTTGGATCATGGCCAAGTAGCAATGGGATTCAGAGCAGGAGAGGGAGGACTTGGTAGGCACCTCCAGATACCTGAAGTCAAGGTAGTGGGAGATGTTCATGACTCGAAGAGGTAAGCGAGGGGTGTCTGGGTGTCCTGGGAAGATTCTGTTTCATGAATGAGTACTCTTTAAAGAGATGCATTCAGTTAGTAAAAATCAATTCAGCAACACCCTTATGATATGTGTACTTCCCCCCCTGTATTGTATACTTTATTCCCCCATATTGTATAATTCAATAAAAAAGTTTTTAAAATCATTTAAAATATTTCCTGCTTTTATGTGTCTAGTGCCAGGAGTTACAAAGATGTCAATGATTTGGACTCTTCCCTCAAGGCTTAAGAGCCTCAGAGACTAGCAGGAAAACACATATAGGCTGCCCTGACGACACTGTGAGAAACTCACCAATAGCTGGGCTGAAGGGGCCAGAGGGACTGAGAAAGGGACCTTAATTATGCTATGAAGGGTTATGAAAAAAGACTGTTAAGCTGAGGTTTGAAGGATGATTAGGAGACGTTTCCATAGATAAATATGCATATGTTGGAAATGGGGGAAAGACATTCCTGATCCATGGCAAGAGAAGATAAAAAATTGCCAATCTCCAATCCCATCAAATACACAGTCATGGTAGAATTAAAAATGCCCCTAAAAGCAAAATAGTCCAAGCATTAATATAGACTTTTGACTGTTATTGGACAAATAAGATTTATTGAGGACGGGGATGGGGGAGTAGGGGTCAGTCCTCAGCTCTGATGACCTAAGTCAGCAGTGAGCCGTCCTTGCTCAAGGGCCACTGTATTGAATGCTTCCAGGTATGTTCTTTTTTTCGTTCAAAATGAAAATGGTTTTATTGAGTACCAAAGTAATTTATGTTCTCTCAACTTAGATGACCTTACTTATAGTATTACCTGGAAAAATATCCATCAGAAAGACTGGCACTGCTTTTTAGTCACTAAAACATGAATACTTAAACATACTTGAGAAGTAGCACCAAAGTTGCATCCTGAAGTTAGTATTTACCATGTTTATTGTTGTCTTAATTACCAAAGTAACATGTGTTTCTTGTTGGAAACTCTAACAATTCAGAAATAGATAAAGTAAAATGCGCACTGTCCTTTTCAGCTTATCCTCAAAAGATAAAAGTTTGATCTTTATTCTTCCAAACTTCATAATGTACCTTAAATTATTTTTAGTAGAGGCATACTATGTATTCTGGTCAATAAATTGCTTTATTTTAAAATTAATGACGTATTCAAAATGTTTCATTTGTTCCAATGGCAGTGAAGTATTTCATTATGTGGATGAGCCATGATTGACGCGATCAGTTTCTGATGGACATGTAAGTTGTTTCCAATTTTCACTACTGCAAATAATGATGCGATGAATATCCTCTATAAGATGCTGGCGGTTTATCTTAGTATTATGATATTAAGCATGTCTAGAAGGGAGAGACTAAGAAGTTTCCAAAGATTCAGTTGGGTCTTGGAAGCAAAGCAGGGTCAGGCCTGGTTAGTACACGGATGGGAGGCCACTTGGGAATACTAGGTGCTGTAGGCAAAAAAAAAGTGTCCCAGGAAAGAGCTCATCCTGAGTGAAAGGTGATTTGAGACCCACTATACATGGTTCTAGGACAATGGGCCTGCATCTGAGGGGGCAATTGCTTGTGAATACAGAACACTATGTCACTTGCATTCACGCATTCTCTAAACTCCCCAGGGACATTAAGAGCATCCGGCAGTGTCAGCAGAACCCACAACTCTGGAGCCAGGGCTTTCTGGGCAGTGAGAGGCAGAGGCAGGGCAGGCAGCACTGCAGCAGTGCTGCCGGGGACAAGCACTACAGGATGGATCCTCAGGGACTCAAGAAATAACGAGGTATTTTTTGAAGCAGGCAGAGAATCCCGCAATTGGAGTAGACATAGAACCTGAAAAATGACTGTGGATGCTATGTATCTACCTTCACACAGATGTGACCAATAGGAAGTACAGGGCAGATTGACTTGGATACTTTAAAAAGTATCACAGATACAAAGAACAGAGTTCCATATGCTCTCGCTCATGAGCGGAACTTGAACAATTATAATGCTATAAGAAAGTGATTGGCATTAGTGGGAAACTGTCAGGGGAGGGGGCCTGGGATTGGCAGTTGAGGGAAACTGCTAGGGGAGGGAGGGGCATACCTCATCAGCAAGGGTACCAGCATGATCAATGTTTATACACCTAACCCTGAATTGTACCCCACATCTTTATAACAAAAATTAAAAAGAAAAAAGAAAAAGTCTTTAAAGTACTTCTGCATTCAACGCCACTAGTGACGTGTTTAATGTGCTTGAGCCACGGTACACTGTCACATGTTGACAAGAATAATGAGAGGGCAAACATGAGAATGGAGCCATGGATTTATTAGTGTTGCTTCTTAAATTGGAACACACGTAAGCACAAAAATGAAATAAGGAAAAAGTAGCATGCCAAGAGTTACTCAAAAATGATATTAAAATGGGCATATTTTAAAAGGGTCTAGTCAGAGCTTGAAATGACAAAATGGGTCACCTTCTCTACCCACTGCCAAACGCATGGCCATTTCCTGCTGCAGAGGCTCCTGTCCACATGACTCAACTGAGTGGTCCAAAGAAAAGAACGGTACATCTCAGACACTTTTCTTAGACAATTTTAACTCTCCAGGATCACTATCATGTGTGAATTGGCAAGTTCTACAACCTGTATCTAAAAACCGAGATGCTGGTATTCCCGGTGTTCCTACAAAGGCAGACGCAGAACTTCAAGTTCCAACTGTTCGGTAATGGCAGGTGTAGTGATGGCAAGGACGAGTCACCCAAGTCTCCTAAGAACAGCAGACATAAGGACAGGCTGTAGAGGCTCCTGGTGCTCATCCAAGGGTCTGAGCACATGGGACAGATGTCATCGGGGAAGATAGGCAAGGTGTTGTGGAAAAAACACAGGACGAGGTGTCTGATTACCCGGTCTAGTGGATGAAAAGCTTCAAGCTCTCTGATTAATGAGAGGTCCAGGGTCATGATGAAGACTAAATATAACGCTCTGCATGCTTGTGTCATATACCAATATGTACAGCTTAATGAGACGAGCTACATAGCTAGCAGGGCCCCAGTGCAAAAGGAAAACAGGGGGACCACCTTGCTCAAAGGATTTCAAAAGGTGACAACAGAGCACTAAAGCAAATGCAGTGTCCTTCTAGGTAAAAAGCTGTGACTGTACAGGTTGAAGGCTGTACAGCCGGCCTCAAGGGTTACCATTCCACAGATGGGTGCTACTCTTGAAAACAATCTTTGTACCTACATACCTGAATTCTCCAGAATACCTTGCATTTGGTAAATACTCAGGAAACACTGACTGCTTCTGGGACTGCTTTACAATAAAAAGGAAGCAGGATTTTATACATTAAAAAAGGAATCCCCTCATTTTACAAGGCAAACATGGAGATAAAAGAAAAGACACCTTTTAAAGTACCTATGAGTTAACATGGTAGGAACTTTATATATATATATAATGTATGCAGAGACTACACAGAGAAAAAAAAAATATATATATATATTATTTTTTTTCTCTGTGTAGTCTCTGCATACAATCCTAAAAAGTAGATTTAAAAAATCATCTTTCCACAGCTGAAGAAATTAAGGCTCAGAAGGGTTAAGACACTTGTTTATGGTTACAATATTTTTCTCTAACAAGTCATTAATTCATTTGACAACATTTCTTGAGCTCCTACTATGTCCCAGAAGCTATTTTAGACACTAGGGACAAATTAGCAAGATAAAACAACTGATCCCTAATCTGTCTGAGGTCTCCTAAAGTTTATAGTTTAGTGAAGAGAGACTAGCGTTAATGAAATATATTTTTTTGCAAATAGCAAAATTAATGAGCTATATAAACAGGATCGCCAGATTTAGTAAATAAAAATACAGGACACTTGGATACATATAAATTTTAGATAAACAACAAACAATGTTTTAATATAAGTATGCTTGCTATGGTCTGAAAGTTGGCAAACCCCCAAGCCTTATAACTTATAGTTTGGAACTTAGTCTCCAGTGCAATGGTGTTAAGAGGCAAGGCCTTTTGGGAAATGGTTAAGTCTTGAGGGCTCCCCCTCGTGAACGGGACCCATGCCCTTATTAAAGAGGATGAAGAGAGCTGCCTTGCCCCTTTCACCATGTGCAAATGCCAATGAGGAGCAAGCCCTCACCAGACACCAAATCTATTGGGTTCTTGATCTTGGACCTCCCAGTCTTCAGAATTGCAAGCGATAAATTTGCATTGTTTATAACTTACCCAGGCTGAGGAATTTGCTATAGCATTCTGAAGGGATTATGGCAATGTCGGGACACATTCATACTAAAACATGTTTTACTGTTTATCTAAATTCTAATTCAACTGAACATGTATTTTCTCTGACAGCCAGGTTCATAAAGAAAAGTACACTGTATGCCGACAGGGAATTTTAATTTTACAACAGGAAGGGATAACTGCACTGTGATCTTAAAAACAGAAGGAGTTCAAGTGGTGGAGGTAAGCTGGGGCAGGTAGTGGAAGGAAGATCATGGTTGAAGGCGGTTGGGAGATATTTTCATATAATTGCAAAAGTGAAAGTACTTGGTTTCATTTGACATAAATCCTACTGTACTCTTGAATAGTAAAAGTGCCCAAAGTTGTCAGAAGACTGAAGATAATCTTTATAGTGTCCTGTCTTAATCATTTGTATTCTATATTGTCTACAGGATAAGATATAGCAAGCAAGATATGCATCAAGTGGTCGACAGAAAACATATTTAAGATGTCAGGCTGAACTGATTGGAATATTTGCTTTATATTAAGCTGAAATTATTATTTTTCAAATTTAAGCCTCTAAAATGTTTTAATTTATACTTCTGATGACATAATACAAAATTGAATAGACCATTTGTCTACAAACCAGATTCTACAGCTCGATGTATAATCTCAACATGAGTTTTAATAAAAAACACTTTTCAAAATACCACTTATAAGCAAAGTTCAAACTTAAAAATAATTCATCATGTATTTCTCTATTTTCTGGAGAGAAAAAATACGAGAAGAACTAAAAGGACCAATTATCCAATCCATTCCTGTCCATTTACTTCATTTTGCTCAATTCTTCCCAACAGGGGAAGCCATCGTGATGCACAAATACTACCATACGTCTCTAATTACAAAGGGTTGTTTGTGATGAAACTAAATGGGGACTTTATATTTCCTTAAGACATATTTCCAGGAATTAAAACAGTAACTTAATTCCCATTGTTATTTGTAGCTGTATCAAATAAAGAAGCTTCAAATTCAATCCCCTACAACATTTTACCCCGGTTGCTCAACTGTGCAGAGACTGAAAAAGCAAAACCAAAAGCAATGTAGCAATGTTGCTTCAAAACTACATACAGCTGGGGGGCTGCCCCCCTTAGGTTTACAAACAGGCTTAATGGAAATGATGAACTTGTGTTTAAAGGGAAGGTGATATGCATGCTGTGAACCAGGGTCAGGCAGAAACCTCAACAACATGGAACCAAGAAGCACATTGGTGAATTGCAGGTTTTCTCCAGTATAGCTGCATAGGATTTTAAAAAGGTATTTTCACTTTCACTATGCACAGAGTCATATGAATAGCAACGTATTGTGCTGATTAAGAAGGCATTTGAACAAATCATAGGTTTTTACTCATAAAATATGTCATAAACAAGTTTACTTATGAGTTAATATTCCTAATTATAGGAAATGGATTTTCTGGACACGTGATATATTCTGGACAAGTGATATATTGCGGTAATCTCCTGGAGGTCGGGAACTGCATCCTATTCGTCGAAGCATTGTCCACACTTAAGGAAGAT
Source organism: Carlito syrichta (assembly GCF_000164805.1). Lineage (NCBI taxonomy): Eukaryota > Metazoa > Chordata > Mammalia > Primates > Tarsiidae > Carlito > Carlito syrichta. Next base: position 181,699 of record NW_007233638.1, on the reverse strand, counting down.
GATAGGGTTGATAATGAATAGGATTTTTAGCTAAAAGCTCTTAGGCTAGTCTTCTGCTCAGACCAGAGAAGCTACTTTCGCTATCAGTAGGTCAAGAAAAAGGCATTTGATTTCCCAACTATGCCACCAAAAACACTCAAAAGTGATCTAGAGCTTCCCCCTCCTTTCTCCAGACAGCAGCTAATGGCATTTGATTTGATATTAGATTGTTGGGAAAAGTCTATTGTCTGCATTTGCTGACAAGGCCAAATTTCATTAAAGGAACAACGCTGGGGAAAGTATCCCGAATTTCTTAAAAGACAAAATTGTTTTCGTTTTTTGTGAAAGGCCTTTGTTTCACAGTATTTCCCATTCATTGAGACTTTGTATTTCCAAAGCCAAAGCTCCCAAAGCTCCGGGAGATGATCTCCTTTGTCTTCACAATAACTGTGAGGTAAAAAAAGGGCCAGCGTCAGTGACTCTTCACACTTCCCAAACGTGGAAGACGAACCCACGAGGGCAACTTGTCCAAGATGGCCAAACATAGCATTTGCGGAAATGGGTTCCTCGAGAACTGCTTTTCCTCCTCCCTTTCGCCCCCGTGTTTCTTCCTTCCCAAGCCAGCCCCCTTCATTCCTTTGGCCTCACATACTGCAAATTTGGGCTAATCCAGTAATGCCAGTAGGAAAATCTCCATCATTGGGTTTCCAGGAAGCGCTCTTGGGGGAAAAATGGAACGTGAATTGGGCTTTTCATGTCCCACCAGGAAAGGCTTTAAAAGTAATGTTTTCAGTATCTATCCTGATGTTATAAAAGAGGAATGCGGCACTCTGCTGTGTAAAGGATTGCTACACCCCGCTCGGAGGCCGGGCCTCTTGCCAAGAACCCCGAAGAATGACAAAGGAGCGGGCTGGCACCACAGGACCTCACGAACCTCAGCCCGAGCATTCGCATGAAAACTTGCCACGAGCACGAGAGCATGAGGCCTCTCGGAACTCGCCACTGAAAAGGAGTGAACGCCTAGGAAATGCAACGCCCGTTTTCCCAGGATTAAGGATGAGCATGAAGCCGGGACCACTTTCTCGCGCGGCCAGTCAGTCAAGTAGGAAGGAGCTGAGGGGGAGGGGAGACCGTCAGGGCGTCCCT
>NW_007233638.1:179038-180161 GCF_000164805.1 Carlito syrichta | reverse complement strand
CGGTCCCCGCGACGCGCTGGGCAAAAGTCCGCACAGGTCCAGAACCCAGGCGGCGGGGAGAGGCCCACCAAGTGGAAGGTGGCCTGGCTGATCGAGTGTACTGCCCTCAGCAACCTCGGAAATTACCGGGGTAGTTTACATACTGGGGTCAGGCCCGACCCCGCCGAGCCTCCCTCCCCCGGGTCTGGGCGCACAGTGGGGCTCAGTCGGTTTTGCAGAAGGCAGGCGGGGTGCAGGCGCGGACGAGGAACCGCAGCCCCGCGGGCGCCCCGCTCCCGTCCTCCTTTGCTCTCGCGCAGACATTCGACAGGGCTCTGGGAATGCGTGTGAAAGAGTTTGGACACCCGGGGGGCTTCTTTCAGGCTCCACAGCGCCCACTGCGACTGCTCTGCTCTCCCGCCACCGCGCGTCTGCAGAGGGATCCCCGCCGAAAAGTTGAGCCCGATGCTGCGGCGACGCCAGCTGGCACCCAGTCGGGGCCGCTGGACTTGACTCGGCCTCCCCCTGCCCGTCGAGCCACACAAGCAAAGGAGCCGGAGGTCCCTCAGACGCGGGCCTGCATCCCCGCTGCCGCCCGCCCCCCTCCCCCGGGGAATCCCGGGTCAGGCGCTCCCCGGTCCCGGACCGACCCCAGCGAACCAGGAGTCGCCACGCCTGCTTTGCCCGACTTTCCGATACCACCCCAACAAAGGCGCCCGCCCGGCAGCCCCAGGCACCCGCAGCCTCTGCCCCGGGGGCAGGCAGGCAAAGTTGCTCTTCCGGAAGGCTGCGAAAAGTTCCCCGGGCTGCTGCGCCCGGCCTCCGGGTCCGGGAGGAAAGTCCAGCGACGGCGGGAAGGCTGGCCACTGCTGCCCGGCCCCCAGACTCACCGCTCCAGCCGTCGGGGACTCCCTGCACGGCGCGGGGTCGCCACTGCAGCCCGCGCCGTTCGAGCGCGCACCGGCTCGCTGCCCCGGCCGCCTCCGTCTGCTGCTCTCTCCTGCGGCGCGCAGAGTGGTGACTCCGCCGAGCGTGTCAGCGGCGAGAGGAGGGGCGGGAAAGTGGCTCCCGGCTGGCACGCTGCGGTCCTCCTCCCCTCCTCTGCCGCCTCCTCCCGGTGCTGCAGTGCCGGGCGGCGGCGTGG
>NW_007233638.1:178571-178792 GCF_000164805.1 Carlito syrichta | reverse complement strand
AGGGGCTGGCACTTGTGGAGAAGTCAGGGCTCCGGGTCTGTGGCTGGGGCTGTGGGGAGAGGAGCGCCTGGTGCGTTAGTCACCGAGTGGGACTGTGCGTGGTGCACTGGGCGGCGCCCCGGGCCAGGTCGGGCGAGACGCCGGGGAGTTCTGGCTGCCGGACCGACCGGCGCATCTCCGAGCCCGGGACTGGCTTGTCAACTTTGACTTGGCTTCCGGGG
>NW_007233638.1:116408-178462 GCF_000164805.1 Carlito syrichta | reverse complement strand
GTTTGTGTTCTCAGGAACAGACATTTCTCCCCTTGCCGTGCTGGAGACTCCGACTCGAGCTTCTAAGCAGTGGGCCAGGCGACTGGAGAGAAGCTCACCGCGAGAGGCCACACCCAAGCCCGGCGCGCCCACCCCGCGGTGGCAGAGGAGGGCGTCGCCCTCCCCATCCCTCCGACCCCCTCCCCACAACGCGGGCCCAGCCATCCAGACGCTGCGGGAGCGGGGCGGCCCCGAGTCCCCGGCCCTGCCAGCTCCTCGCTCCTACGGCAATCCCACGGAGTGGGAAGCGCCGCCCAGGCTGTGCCTTCTCCGAGATCGGTGCTCCCGCGATGGTGACCCGAGGCCAGAAGAAAGCGGGCTGCGGTGGGGGGAACTCTCACACGCTTCGGCTCTCCGCGAGTGTTTCCCTCCGCGTAAAAGTGCCTGGTTCGCGAGTGGGTGGCTGTGTGGATGAAACATAAATATGGCATGCACAGAAGTCTGGGAGGAGAGCTGCCCGGCGCCCGGGGCGAGAACCTCCTGCCTGAGAAGCTGGCGGAGACCGTGGTGCACCCAGGGCGCTGCTGTTACCAGAGCTTCCCAGTGCGGTTTGTGTCACTGTGTAGGACACTACGGAGAGAAGAAAATGGAGACAGCCCCTGGCCTCTTATTTTCCCTCCTCTCTGGCTCAGGCGCTCTGGAATCATAAGTCGTGATACTCGCGTCCTGATGAGCCTATGCTTCCTGCACTTGCCTGTCTTGTCCCAGTGAAAGGCTTTGCCGTTTGCAACCCCGTGTGGTGCTGTGAGATGGCCAGGGGATGTGAAAATTAGTGAACGTTCCCAGGTGCGTTTCGTGATTTCTTCCTAGTTAAATAATTATTTAAGCTGTGCCCATGAATCCAGCATTGGAGATAAAATTGTGCAATAAAAAAACCCATAAATCTTATCCAGTTTTCACACATATTACATGTAAAATTTTGAGCTCTCAACTGTGAAATGTGACAGCAATTCATGGAGGTCCCGAATGTGTAGCTTCATGAGAACATCCCTCAAATGTCACAGAAAAATGGATAGTTTCTCCAAGTGACAGAAGTTCAGAAAACCATGACAAAAACCTTAAAAACAATGAACGTGCTTTGTGCTAAGCTGTCTCTCCCTTAAATCATTCCCCTGTGCTGTCTACAGAAGATATTTAAAGAGATGTATCCGTTTTTCTGGTTCCGGGTTTTCATGTATTGAAACATTTGAAGATAACTCTTTCAGGAAAATCCCTGATTGTGTGTTTACAGGAAATGTCCATTGAAAGATCAGGTTGCTTGGAAAAGGGTATTGTAACATTGCCTCTGTGGAACACAGCAAATACTGTCTCCCGACGATGATATTTGCCCTCGTTCCTGGACCTGCCCTCCAAAGCAGCCCTGGTTCTAGGGGACTTTCTGGCGCCTACCTTGTTCCCAGGCCTCTTGGGTCAACACTCGGACTAGTCTTATTTATTCACACCTTTATTATGGGAAAATGTTTCCTCCCTTCTAAAAACGTGTAGAGGTCGATGGAAGGTAAAGAGGTGCGCCCTATCCCCGTAATATTCCAGTGTTCTAAAGTCACTTCCCTTCTACAAATTAGGCATTTATTCCTCCATGCAGAGTGTCTTCGTGCGTTGCTAGAAAGCAAGCCACCAAAGACCTCTAACGAGCATCAAAGGTCTATATTTGCACCTGTAAAGTGGTTTGGATCAAAATAATCCATAGTACGGATACTGTGGTGATTAAATTTTATAATATACCACAAGAAGCACAGTACCTAGTACATAATGGCTAGAGAATAAATGTCAGTCCCTCTTCCCCTTGTAGAAGTCAGAGCAAGTTTTTCCAAAGGCTGTGCTTTGGAGCACTAGTCCTGTAAGGTTCTCTGCAAGCTCAGAGTAACAGCTGGCGTCTGCAACAGAAGCCTAAAGAGAGCCCCATGCTCTTGAACCAAGTCCACACCTCTCTACTTCCCCTCACCTCCATCAGCAGAAGTTATTAGGAGGCCTCAGTACTTACCCTTCTTACCCTCAACACTCTCAACTTCCCCAGCCCTGTATATCTTGAGGCTACCAGTGCTCATCCCATTAAATTCTCAGTGCCTACTCAGGTTCACCAGAAGCCCTGGAATCCCAAGTGTGTTTCTCATCACCTATGTTCTAAAGGGGTATAAGGCTCCGCACACCCTTCCTACCCAACTCCTGAAACCCTTTGACTATGCCTTCTGGAATTTATCGTCCACTGTGAGCAAGATGCCCTCTTTTTTCACCCTCATCTCTAAATGCTTTCTTCACCTCTTTGTTCTAAGGGATGCCTGGTTTGCCCTCCAAAGAGGCTGCTCCCCACAACCCTCTCAGGTGATGATGGCTTTTTCTCTCTCCAGCTCTTGCAACACTGTGCTTGAAGGTGGGAAGATGGTGTCCTTGTTTCTCATGGCTACTTCCAGAAGACTCTTCATCTCTTCTCCTTAAAAGCTACAGCTTTGAATCTCGCCCCATCAATTTATTTCACCCCTTACTCTTAAATGCTGCTGCCATGCTCATCTCTTCATTCACATCTGTTCTGACATTTTAGCTCTTAATGCAAGGTCATTCTCTAAACACGAATCCTGCCTTAATCCTCGGCAATTTAACACATACAATGATATTTATTCCAATAAATAACACCCTAGACCTGTTCCTCTGCCCTATGCCTGAGAGAGTGCTTTCCTTTAAAAAAACTCAAGTCCCTCTCTGGTGACCAGGTTCTATTGGTGGAGTGCTTAAGCCTAGATCCAGACCCATTTGGGCCCCATCCCTGTTTCTCCCCTTCAGTGTGTTTTCCATCCTCCCCAGGCCCCAAAACTCATTGTAGGCTTGACCAAATGCCTCAAGAAACTGCAGAGCTCCCACTCCTGAGATCATCCCTGGATAGGGGGATAAGCCCTGACTGCAGGAGGGCAGTTTGGCAAATGGCTTGCTCTAGTGACTTGTGCCCCATTCCCTTTCTCATATTACGGAAGATTGGCCACCAGAACAGTGCTGACACGTTGAGTTTGGGCAACTCACATTGTTTGCATAGACATCACTGGATCCCACCCCGCTACTCTTCGTCTTCTTATATTATGTTTTTAAAAATTAGCCTCTTTGAACCAAGAAAAAACAAGGTTCACTACACATTCCACTTAATTGATATGTCTTTTAAATCTTTTTCCTCTGTGAGTTTACCCTCTCTTTTCTTCTTACACGTGACTTCAGTTTAAGAATCCATTTATCCCATAGGGCAGGGGTCCCCAACTCCAAGTCTGTGGCATATTAGGAACTGAGCTGAAGGTGATTGACGGGCAAGTGAGTGAAGCTTCATCTGTATTTACAGCCATTCCCTATCGCTCACATTACTGTCTGAGCTCTGTCTTCTGTCAGATCAGCAGGAGCACTCGATTCTCACAGGAATTCAAACTCTGTTGTGAACTGTGCGTGTAAGGGATGCAGGTTGTGTGTTCCTTATGAGACTCTAATGCCTGATGACCTGAGGTGGAGCTGAAGCGGTGATGCTAGTGCTGGGGAGCGGTTGCAAGTACAGACTAACATTAGCAGTGAGGTTTGACTGCACAGAAGCTATAATCACTCAACTGCTTGCAGACTCAAATCAAAACCCTATCAATGAACGGCAGGTGAGTTGATGTACTTCAATTGTACAGCTGCACCTGGTGGCAGGCTTTAAGTCAGAATCTGACACTTATTTTAGCCTGCACGTGACCAACCCATTATTTTATTTACCATTTCCATCTGCATCTTTTTTTTTTTTTTGAGTCGGAGTCTCACTCTGTCGCCCAGACTGGAGTGCAGTGGCCGCTTCTGGCCACTGAGCCTCGACCTGCTGGGCTCCGGCTATCCTTCTGCCTCAGCCTTCCCAGTAGCCGGAATTACAGGCATGCGCTACCACGCCCGGCTGATTTTTTGATTTATTGTAAAAATGAAGTCTCACTGCCCAGGCGGGTCTCGAACCCGCGGGCTCAGGCAGTCCACTCACCTCAGCCTCCCAAAGGCACGGGATTACAGGCTGAGCCACCGAGCTCAGCTTGCACCTCTTTTTTTAACGGTGAGTTGTATAATTATTTCATTATATGTTACAATGTAATAATAATAGAAATAAATCACACAATAAATGTTATGCATTTGAATCATCCTGAAACCATCCCCTATCCCTGGTCTGTGGAAAAATTATCTTCTGAGAAACTTGATGGGCCCTGATGCCAAAAGGTTGGGGATGGCTGTCATAGGACTTTCCACAGTTGGGGTCGTGCTACTTGTGCTCCTGTTATGCTGTTTAACATGTTCTACTCCCTCTGTAGTTTTTGTAATTTAGAAAATAGATCCAGAGGCTTATCAACAGTTAGTTTTTTGTTTTGTTTTGTTTTTGTTTGCTTGTTTTATGAAACTACTACATAGGTGTTCATGTATCCTTCTACCAGGAGGCATATGCTAATTGTTTCTTATTGTGATATTGTTATTAATGATCATTGCTGTTAATCCACTGTTTCATTTGGGTTTTGCTAAATGGTAATATTCTAATGAACACTTCGTGAACACTCATCCTCTTATCCTTTTAAGAAATGCTGGATAGCTATGTGGCAGAATGGGTTTCACAGCCTTTTGGGAATGAGGGGGTTACAAGACAAAACCAAGAACTTGCACAATTTATTAAATCTGACAGGGAGGCACTGCTCGCCTTTCACTGCAAGCAATCCAAAGGTTTATACAATCAGTGTAAGGGAATCTTCCCTACCACTATGGATATAGGCAACTACTGTAAATGTTACCTTAATGCATAGTAGAGCAAGAGATTGTGGGTGTGGGGAGGGCTAGGATATACTTACCTGAGAAATTTTAATTGAGTGTAAGTCTTACAGATTTGTAGCCCCCAATTCTCATTAAACTATGAGTTCAGTCTTGTTTTTTTGTTTTTTTTTTGAGTTGGAATCTCACTCCATCACCCAGGCTGGAGTTCAGCGGCACACTCACATCTACCCCAGCATCGACCTGCTGGGCTCCGACAGTTCTTCTGAATCAGCCTTCCAAGTAGCCAGAACTGTAGGCACGCGCTACCACATCCAGCTAATTTTTGATTTTTTTATTGTAGAGATGAGTTGCCTGGGCTGGTCTCGAACCCATGGACTCAGGCAATCCATTCACTTTGGCCTTCCAAAGTGCTGGGATTATGGGCTGAGCCACCAAGTCCCACCGAGTTCAGTTTAATATTGGGTTGGTAACTTCCCAGGGCACTGATAGAAAGAAATGCAAATCCTTTTTGGAGCAGCCCACCTTTAGCACAGATTTCCAAAAAAATTAATTTCACAAATAATTTTTAGTGAAAGAAAATAACAAAGCACACAAAATAACTGAACACACAAGGAAGCATGACACTGTGAAGGACCAGCTGATATAACAGAAGCAACTTCAAACTTTCCCATGTAAAGATTTTAGATGTTGGAATTATTGGTCATAATTCTTACTTTACTTGAAGGAAAATAAAAGACAAGCTTACAAATATTTGCAGGCAATAGGAAACTGCAAGGATTAGCCAATTGTATTTGAAAAGGCACCAAATCAATCTTCTTTCCGACTCTGCTGGTTCCCTTACCAACATCAAATCCAACTTTCATGCACCTGTATACAACTTACTCCTTCCTTAAATAAGCCTGATTTTATTAGGGATTCACATTTATTAGGGATTCACACTAAAAGGTATTTTAAGATTTGCAAAAAACTGCAAAATTGAAGTGTGTGCCCTTCCCAGCTTCTAGGTAGACTTTTACTAATCTAGTTAGTTTTCAAGGTTGCATCCATCCAAGTGTAGACCTGCAGCTTGTTAGAGCACGGGAAAACTGGCCATTATTTGAGAAGACCCACAGCAGCAGGGGGCATGTCCTCTCTTAATCAATGGGCTTCTCTTAACTTCTTCCCGGGTAATGCAGATTCCATCATCATCCTCTTCCGACAAGCCCTGGAAATTTTTGCCCTAATCTCCAACCATCACAACAAAGTGGGATCCACTTTTCTCACATGGCCTCATGCTTTAGGGTTAGCCTCGTGCCATTCTGCTTGGTCCCAGTCAGTCATGTAATTTCATCCTCCTTTCCAGTGATTGGTTTGGTCACGGGCAACTCTGACCAATTATGTGTGCAGGGAAGATTTATAGAGAGCTTTTTGTTTCCTAACTCCTGAAAATATAAATGAAGAAAAGAAGTCCCATTTCTGTTTTTAGACATTATTTGCCTACATGTGACATATGGAACTTCTGCAAATGTCCTGTAAACATGGAGGAGAAAGAGTCTAAGGAAGTAATATGTGAAGGATGTAAGAGTCAAGTGAATTTGAGGGAAATGGAGCTGGAGACCTGGTGTACCATACCTGGAACTGCCTTAGCTCTGTTGTGTAGTCACAAATTTCCTTATTTAAAAAAAGTTAGTTTAAGTTAGTCGTTTGCTCACAGTTGAAAGCATTCGTACATTTACACTCTCCCCTGCTCTAAAGAAAACCTGGCACAGAGAAAACATTCCACCAATGTCTACTGATTTGAGTTGAGTTGTGTGTTGAGTTCATTTCGGTTGGGAAAACAAGATAGATGTCTCCATCTGCTGTGTTCCAAGTTTCTAGCACAGTTATTACATTGTAGAATGTGTTTGACAAATATTTTCCTAAAGCCAGAGTGGCCTCGGGAACTTAGTAACCAAAAGGGAAACTTTAGGGATCTGTAAAGAAGGCTGAAAATGAAGAAAATTAACTCAATGAAAACTCAAGTTCTAGAAGAATCTCTCTGCTTAAATTGCCCAGAAAGAAGCTGCCCCAGGCACGGCCAGGGGAAATGACTCTGAAGAGGTCTCTAGCCTCCTCTGGTGGCTCCAAGAGGAAGGCAATGTGTCACGTAGGGAGTCTGTGCTAGGGTGGAGAAGAGGAAGGGGAGTGGAAATGCCCACAAGAGGCATTCCAAAGAAAAAGAGGCAGAATTTGGTGTCTGGAAAATATTCTTGTTAGGAAGGAGAGAGATGAAGTCAAGGAACCTCTAAGTCATTCAGGGCTGTACCCTGGGTCTACACCCCTCCCATATAGTTTGTTTCCATGTTATCTGCACATTCAGAATAAGGTAGTTTTTGTTACTCAAAAAATGTCTACCTCAGTGAAGGTGGTAACATACAATGCAAGGGTGGGATCTCAGACCTGGGAAGAGGAGCCCCTGATACCTGAATGGTACCAGAAAATTCTGGAACCACCTCCCACAGCATTGTGGGGTCCCAGAGATTGGTTTGGAGACTCAGGAGAAGCATGGCTGTCAATAGGTGTTGGGAGTCAGCCATGGAGGCCCACTGAGCGTTAGGGATCAGGAAGGGCCGTTGACCCCGAGACCACTAGGATGCGTTCGGGAGCTATTTGACCCCATTTCCTCCCACTTTCTGCTCAGCACTAACCAGATTAAGCTCCTATGAGCTCAAAACATAAAAACTCTGAGACCGGGACGAACACAAGCTAACTTTAGAAGCTCATTGCTCCCATTCTTCCACAAACTGCAGTTTTGGCTTTCACACAACTTATAATTCAAACTCGTGTCACATCTAAGAGCCTTAGTATTGGTCACAGGCTTCTGGGTCATGATCTTAGAATTTATTGAAGGTGTAAATTGTAGAATATAGTTTTAGAAGACAGCCATTTTGTTGCAAGAATGCGGCTGGGTTACTTGCAGGTAGCCCACTGTGAACTTTGGACTGGGCCACATTCCAAACATTCTGGGATGGGCCACTTTCATTTGTAAAGTAAATACTTAAGCTTCTATAGAATTGTTTAACTTGGCATAAATCAATCAGCTTAGGATGAAAAAGGTTTATAGAATATGTCAGTCACGGATTAGGTTATCCTTTGTTATAAGATTTTAAGATTATCATATGTAAAGGGTTTAAAGGCAATCATTGATTAAGTTTTCATGGATTAAGGTTTCTGGTGGGTGGGGGACGCCCCTCCCACATCTGACTTTGTGTATAAAAGACCCGTTATCTTTCCCAATAATACACATTGCTTCTGCACTAGACTGGAGTCCAGTCTCTTTCTTTCTCTCTTCTTCCCCCCAATCGCCAATGCCATCTCGTACCCTGAACCCGGCTGGAGCTGGTCTCCGGCAAGTAGGCAACTTACCTGCTCTAGATCTCTCAATGACAACACAATGCCTACCAATAAAGTGCAAACTCCTTAGCCTTTCACGTGTCTCAAGTCAGTACCCATCAGAGAGCCCTCACCATAGAGGAAGCTCTGAACGACTGTGGGCCAGGATGACTGCACCCACCTCTGACCTCAGTCATCCCAGTGCTTGCACAGTGGGAACAAGAACCTTTAGCCTATGGAGGAGAGGAGTGGATGGATAAGTATTTCAGTGTTTTGTCTCATGGAGGGACAATTCTGAGGAATACTCTACATAGTCTTTCCGAGGTCTCCAGTGGGTCTCCAATTCTTCCATTGCCCACAGCAGGAACCAGCCCACTGATCAACCCTTTCCTGACTTTCCTTTCCTCCCTAACTTTCCTGCCTGCTAACTGTACTTCACAAGATTGCCTGTCCAGTAAACTACATATACTCCAATCCTAAACCCCAACCAAGACAGCATGCCATGCAAAACTGTCTGTAATCTGGCCCCAGTCTTCTTTTCCAATCCTTTCCCCTAGTATTCCTAATTTGTATCTGATTCTAGACTAATTGCCATTCCCCACAGATTCACCAAATTTCTCTACCTCTTTGTGAACTTACTCATTCTGAATCCACTGCCTGGAACACCTAATGCCACCACCTCTGTGAGACCTTCACCAACTATTCAGGCAAAAGTGTCCTGTCCAGTTCCACACTCTGATAGTTCTTAGGTTCAACTCCCTACAAGGGCCTCATCACTTGCTGGCTTGGTTATAAATAATTCTATCTCAATTCCTGTAGTACAACAACTTTGTGAGGGCAAGGGCATCACATCTTGTACAATGTTAAATCTCACAAACTCCTTAACTCAGTACCCTCTATGTGAGAGTGCTAAATACATTGTTAATAATTGTTCCCACATGTAATGAACCTTTTATATTATTTCTTGGACTTTGCTTTCCAAAATAAGGATTATCAAAAGTCTTTCTATATGAGGGACTCAAAGCTTTAAATTCTGCAATGCCTTCTTTGGAGGGGTAATAGCATAACAAAACCCCGAGAAACCTCTGTATTCTTGTAGTTTTCCTTTTATTAAAAAAGCAAAAAACACAAAAATAACACAGGTGCTTCCTTTGCAGCAAGAGTACGCTAGATCTTTTTCCTTCTTTTTTTTCTTTCAGTGACTTCTCCAGCTTTAAGCTCTGTAGTAAGTGGCATGGATTATCCAAATGAGTTATAGTGCAACTCTGAATATTCCCATCAATTCTTCCACATTCTGGTGGACTAGACTTTCCTTTTAATAGTCTACCACAGGTCTGTTAATGCATTGAGTTTTATTAAATTATTTTCCTGCTCAAGGAAGAATTGTCATCTTTATGTTCTTGTCAAATCTTCCTGCTCCAAGTAGTGTTCCAACACTCAGTTTTTCTATTTTAATAATAGACACACTGATTTCCCTACATGATCTAGCTATTAAAAATGCATATAGTAAGCTCTCAAGAAGTTGGGTTCACTTCTATTTTTAGCATGATCCATAGGGATTGGTGCTGACCAACTCTTGAGTCACAAATGGCTTTTTATTTTTGAATGTTAATGATGGAAGCATTTGGTCTGAAGCTAGTCTGTCTAGCTTGCATTTTCCCTTTCTTAAAACATAGACCAAAAATATTAACAAAAATACTTTTTAAAAGTACTCATCCCTCACTCAACTCCCAATCCTAAGAGTGGGTTTCTTGGTACCCTATTAATCGTTTGCTGCATAACAATGCATCCAATGCAGATATTAAATATACCATGATGCAATTGGAGTTCATTTCTGTTTGCACCAGCAGTTCAGAACTATAAGTTATTTAATAACAACTCCTGAGGGGTCAGGGGAAGCTTGGTGCCTCTTTTCCACATACTTGCCTGAAATTCTCTGCAAATCCCAAGAAGGCAGCTTCCTACTTTTATAACTAATATAAAGTCAAATCAAGCTTATCCTGGGCTATTGCCAATCCCAAGGGAGGAAGTAGGTAGCCGCATTTAGGCATTAGGTCTAAGCTATAGTTTACTAAGTTCTGTTTAAAGTCTAAGACTAAGGTCTAAGCTCTGTTTGGTGGGGTTGGGTGGGGGGAGGCTATGGGACACCTGCCTACTCTCTGAAGTGCTAGGGAAGAAGCTTCTATCCTTCTTTCCAGCCCCTTTCATTTATTCAGTGGGAGATGGAGTCATATCACTAATGGGTGCCCTAAAAGTATGGTGAACTCTGTCTTGTCCCTCTGGCTTACTGCCTCAGATGTCACCTTAATACATGTAACTCCTGTTTCCAAAAGAAGCAGCTCATCTCTGAAGACTCTCTGAGGATGTAGGTACAGGGGCTTTCTGGAAGAACAGAAGTTGGCCTAGGCGTTTAATTACAGAGATTTCAAAAACACAATTCTTTCGGTTGTCCTAAAAACAATGCAAAATGGCACAGCAGGTAAAAGATATCCCAGGTTATCAGTTCTCAGAATGCCTAGTGAAGCACTTCTTGACATATCATTTAGATAGGTTAATTCCAGGCGACCATAGGGCACAATCTTCATAAAGTACCAGAAGATGGCTAGAACTTGGCATGCAGGCCAGATAACATCTTGGTAAAATACAATTGTCAATGCTACCTCTCGTGTACTGCCCTTCCAGAAGAAGACAAAGTCCAGAGTTCTAAGATCAGTGGGAAGGGAATGGGCAGTGCTCTTAGGAAATGGTTGTGCTGAGTCCTCAGAATCCAGGAGAAGGCAGAGCTTCATATTCTTACATATAAAGAACATTTGACTTCACCTCAGGGGAGAAGAGACTGAGGTGCCACCACATATTGCTATCTATATCTCTACGGAGGACTTTGGCCTCAGGAACCGTAGATTACTGCCTGATAGATCGATGCCTGGGCATGAGACCAAAGGCACAGTTATCTCTATGGTGGGAGGTGAGAATACCTCTTCTTCTTCTTACCTGAGAACACCTGCATAAACAGGGAGCTCACTGAGGATCTCTAGAGTAAGGGCGGCAAGTAGGCAGAACTGTACTTGAACCATGGGCAGGTGGGTAGTAGAGATTTGACGAGCATTCACACTGGTGAAATCCCCTAAGAGCTTGGACTCCTCCTCCTGAGAGACAGTTTCTGGAAATGCACCAAAGTAACCTGCCAGAAGATAGTACAACTGAGGCATCATTCCAGTGGGTGACACAGAGCTAGAACCCAGGTATGAGTCCTGTGTCACTGTAGGGTCTGCAAACAACAGAAAATAAACCTGAACTAACTTAGGCAAAACAAAGAGTGAGAGAGATGAAAAGAAAACCGAGAGATTGGAAGCAAAAAGAATCACAAGAAGAACTAAAGAACCAGGTTCAGGAAAGACAGGAGCCAGGAGATGGCTGAACTCTCAGAAGCCACTTTTGGGACTCTGCTTTGTGAATGATTCTTCTGCCTCTGCCTTTAGTCTTCCTTGTGTGGCTAGCCTGGGATTCTCAAGAGGGTCTGAAAGGCCCAGCCTGGGGCATGTGACAAGTGGAGGGGTGAGCTGATTGACAAGCATTCCAGGAGCACAGGGAACAGGAGGACTGAGAAGAGGGGAGTCTGTGTTGGACAAAACAAGCAAACTCCACCACAGGACAGTGGAATGACAATCAGGGATGTCAGAGTTTTGACTGGAAAGCAGAGTTCAACGTGTAGGGAGGCCCAGAAGCAATGATCACTCTGCAGAGCTCCCACAGCCCCAGCTGGGAGTGAGGATGGAGCCATGAGTGGAGCTGCTTGGACAGGTGGAGTGGCCATCAAGTCAGACAGATGGACCTTGAGAGGAGGAGCCCCTGTCCTCCTTGGTAGATTCTCAAAGCATATGGTGCTGATGTAAGGCGTCTGTACCCCAGATTCTTGGCAGAGAGTGCTTGTAACTTCAAACTTTCTACTGCTCATTTCTTATCAAAAGCTAGGTTGTAACTGAAATAGATTTATGAAGCACTTGATGACCATACTGTGCATCCATTTTATTCTTTGAAAGTTACACCTATATTATGTCAGACCATAAGAGAGAGTTACAGACCTGGGAGGTTTTTCCTTTTTATTTTTTTTTGCACTTTATTTTCTGGCACTTTTCCAATGTTATTGATTGTACTTATGCATTTGTATTATGCCACCAGCCTGCATGTATGCTATTATGAGGAACAACCTCATTCCCTTGGGGATGGTGGCAAGGGCTTTGCTCACTAGGCCAGGTAGCATGTCCTTTTAGTTGACCCAAGGAAATTTTCTTTCAAGTCTTAGTATCAATGAATGTCATAATACTTCTATGCAAATGGTTTATTTTGTCTTAGTTATATGTCATTATATAATTTTAATGATATTTTAAAAACCTTTTAGATCAGATAATTGCTACTATGTTAACTATTTTGAAGTCAAAAAAGACATTAAAAGCTGTCCAAGCAATTAGGAAACTAGAAAACCATAGTCTAAAAAATCTTACAGCAATATTTTTTTTAAAACCCCACAAAACTATACACCAATTTCAATTGTGAATTTAAGTTAAAAAATCCTAATAAAATCCCAGAAAATTGAACTTGGCACTAAAAAAAGAGAGTAAACATGGTCTCATAGTTTTTTTCCAGGATGAAAGCACACTCTAGTATTAGGGAATGCATTAATAATTTATAAGGTCTTATAAGAAAATCTCATGGTTGTGTCTCAATATATGTGGAAATGTTAATCCTTAAAATTTCACATCCACTTCTGACTCTTAAGAAATCTGGGTATGGGGAAATACACTCTTAATAAGATAATATTTATGTCAAACTGACAGCCATATTATCCTTTTTGAGCAAACACTGAGTGAATTCTCATTAAAATCAGAAATAAAATAAAGAGGCTTATGAGGGGGACCCCAAAATGAAATGTATTTATGAAAAAATTGTGTATTTTAAATGTTTGAATTTAGTCACCTGCAAAGTATCCATTTGGTGCAATGTACCTATTGAGATGCTTTTCCACTGCTCAAATTGACAGTTTTTGAACTTGTCAATTTTGACGTCTTTTAGTGCTTCTGCCATTTTTTGTTTCAACTCTTCCACACTGGCAAAACATTTTCCCTTGAAGACTTATTTTTTTTTTGAGTTGGAGTCTCACTCTGTCACCCAGGCTGGAGTGCAGTGGCATGCTCATGGCCACCCCAGCGTCCACCTGCTGGGCTCTGGTGATCGTTCCTCCTCAGCCTTCCAAGTAGTTGGCACAGTGCTACCACGCCTGGCTAAATTTTTTGATTTATTGTACAGATGGGGTCTCGCCAAGTTTCCCAGGCTGTTCTTGAACCTGTGGGCTCAAACAATCCCCTTACCTCGGCCTCCCAAAGTACTGGGATTACAGGCTTGAGCCACCAGGACTTTAATTTTTAATTTAAGGAAATAAACAACAACAACAATAACAACAACAACAAACTCGATTGGGGTGAAGTTAGATGAATAGGGAGGGTGGGGCATAGGAGTTATGCTATTTTTGGTCAAAAACTGCTGAACACTCAGTGCAGTGTGAGCAGATGCACTCGTAAATCACCTATTATGAAATGGATAAATGCGCTGAAAGAATCTTAATAAAAAATCACTGAAACTGAATACAGCCTCTTACAGCAATACTAGCTGGTATACTGATGTCAGTGGGTTCCTAGAACACTCACCTAACAAGGGAAACCTGTAGTACAAGGAGCCCGCCCTACAAAAGATAATTCCTATTTGTTTTGAGTAGCCCTGGCCAATGGAATAAAAATAAGAACCAAGTATTTGAGACATAAGAATAGGAAAAGAGTTGAACAAACTCCCACTATATGTTGCTATTAGAATACATGTATTAACATCAAGAGAAAGACAATTAAGTAAAATGGCTGAATATAAATAAATACAAAAAATCAATAATGACTCTACATATTGGAAATAACCCATTTGTGGGTATAATAGAAAAGATACTATTTATAAAAACAAACAAACAAACAAACAAAAAACACCTAGTCTAAACAGCAATAAAATTTGTGAGAACACATGAATAAAGTCAAAAATTTTACTAAAAGATTTAAGAGAAATGTTGAATACATGGAGATAGTGTTTTCTTGAATGGAAAATCTGAATATTGACAAGATGTTTGTTCTTCAAAAGCTAATTTATAAATTTAACAAAATACAAAATCCTAAAGGAATTTTAGGGTCTATTGTCAAAATAATTGTAAGTGTACCCAGACAAGTGAAATAGTTAAGAATTTATTAGGCATTTTTGGCAAAAGAAAAATACTAAGCACCATCTCTCCAAACATAAAAGTGCAATAATTAATTCAGTTTGGTACTGGAATAAAATGGTTTGTAAAAGCCAAGAAATATAACTCAAGACCAAAACAGAATCTAGCATATAAGGATTTTAAAGTGATAAAACAGTCAAATAAGAAACGACTAATTGGTTGGTTGGTTGAGGGGAAAAAACGAGTTTAGATCTTAATTTCATGAACTTTACCAAAATAAATTTCAGATTAAGAGTTTATTATGAAATCATTAAGGCAGTTAAATATCAGATACAATTAAAATTAATATTTGTCAAAACTCTTGATCAATGAGAAACTTCTATACTTAAAAGCAGTGAAAGAAATCACAAATAATAGTAATTTATTGACTGCTTCCAAAGATACCGTGAAAAATTTCATGAAAGAAAAAGAAACCTTTAAAAAAGATTTTTTTTTACTTAAAAATTTTTTAAAAGACAAATCAGAAAGGAAATTGGAAAATGTTTGTATAAAATATGAAAGAAATTGTCAGGGTTGATAGTCATTATATACAAAACACAAATTACAAAGGAAAAAAAGGGCCTCAGTAGGTAAGTGACAAAGAGAATAGACACCACTAGGGAGAAATATGAATGATGAACAAATATTCAGCCTGACTCAGTGACTCAGCCTGTAATCCCAGCTTTGGGAGGCAGAGACGAGTGGATTGCCTGAGCCCATGGGTTCGAGAACAGCCCGGGCAATTTGGCAAGACCTCATCTTAACAACAAAAAAAAATTAGCCAGATATGGTAGCGGCTACTTGGAAGGCTTAGGCAGAAGGATTGCTGGAGCCTAGCAAGTCAACGCTGGGGTGGCTGTGAGTGTGCCACTGCTTTCCAGCCTGGGTGATGGAATGAGACTCCAACTCAAAAACAAAAACAAAAACAAAAAACAACCCCCCAAAACAACAAAAAAAATCCCCAGATATTTGATTTCACTAATACTCAATAAAAAACAATTTAAAGTGACACTATATTTTTGACCAAAAAATTTTAAAGTGAAAATTGTGTATTAATTTATTTAAGTCACTTCTATTGTCTTTGAGGACTTAAAGCAGTTAAAATTCAATAAATAAGATATTATTTTTAAGATAAGAAAACTAAGCCAAAATAAGGTCAAACAGTAAGCCCTGGAAAATAACCTACAGCCTGACTTCTGAAATCCCTGGTGGCCAACGGTAAATGAAACACACACAATTGTAACACTTTATTTGACTAGGGAGATCAAATTTTTTTTTTTTTGAGTTGGAGTCTCACTCTGTTGCCCAGACTGGACTGCAGTGGCCACTCCTGGCCACCGCAGCCTCGACCTGCTGGGCTCCGGCGATCCTTCTGCTCAGCCTTCCTAGTAGCTGGAACTACAGGTGCGCGATACCACGCCCGGCTAATTTTTTTTTTATTTATTGTAGAGATGAGGTCTCACCAAGTTGCCCAGGCGGGTCTCAAACCGGTGAGCTCAGGCAATCCACTCACCTCAGCCTCCCAAAGGCGTGAGATTACAGGCTGAGCCACCGAGCCCGGCTGAGAGATCAATTTTTACTAGGGGCACAATTTTTTTTGGCAGTGAAATCTGAGAGTAATTTCTCTTCTATATTTTTTAAGTGCCCATTCGGTGACAGAGCAGAGCATGTCTCCGATAACACCCGTACAAAGAGAGTTGGATGTGTTTCTTTCTCACAGCACCTCTTAATGTGAACCTCAGTTCAGTTACTTGGTAAAACAGGGAGGAAAGAGAGGAGGCGCAGAATACTGGTTATAGAATGTCAGGAAATTTCCTTTCTGACAGACTCTTGAGGGTGGTCTAAACTGGTGTTGCTATTTGAGGGGTGAAGAGGAAACTTTGCAGTACATGCCAAGACCTCTAAAATCATTCATACTGTTTGGTACAATAATCCCCAATTCAGAATTTATCTTAAGGTGGAGCCCTAAACACAGGAAACACAAAGCTGTTCAAAGTAGTGATATTTATAGCAGCACAAAACTGGAAACATCCCAAATACCTAATAAGAGAAGACTGACTTTGCATATTATGGTTTAGCTGCATGATAAAACATCAAGTAATCATTCAAATGATACCAACAGACAGTTTCTAATAACACAGCAAAATCATTAAGCGAAAAATGTATTGTATAAAATTGTATGTGTAGGTATGATTTCAACTACATACACTATATCTAATAAAAACATGAATGAAATGCTCAAAATGTTAACATTATTTTATATTTTTCTATACTATTCATAAAAAATGAGGTGTGTTTATAATCAGAAAGAATAAATTTTAAAGTTCATAGTAGGCGGTGGGTTTACTAACAGATGTCATCATTGTGCTTATTGTGAACTTGATACTATCAGTTCCCATATGGAGGAAGCTAGGATAAATGTTTTTTCATAAATCTTTGACTTTTAAGATTTCTAGTTTGCTGTCTTCTAACAGACGTTTAGTCTTTTGGCCTGGAGGTGTTGATGAAAGACATTTAAAAATAAATATTTTTACTTGAAAAAAGTACATTCTATTTCATATTTTTAATGATAGGTTGCTGTTGGGCAGTATATTCCACAAAATATTTCATCAGGCAAAGTATAATATTATATTTTAAAAACAACAAACGTCCCTCTTTGTTGAAGCTACATACACTGAAGATCCAGATTAGTATGTTGTTCTTACTTGAAATCTTATTTTTATAATATAAGCAATAATTCTGGGGAAACAAAACATTCAGAGATGTTTTTTCCAGTAAAGTTAATATTTCCATTTTACATTTAAAAGTATAATATTAATGAACCTACTAACAATATCAAACCAACTTTTCACATATCAAAGGCAGTAATAAATTACAAGGTTTGTTTTTCTTTTTAAGTTTCTTTCAGATCTGGTACTTAGGAAAAAAAGGGGAAAATAGCTTTTCATGTTGTATCTTTGACTATTCATAAGTACAATATTCATAGAATTTAGTTGTGTTTAATCTTAAAATCACTTTAACAATAGAAAAAATATTAAAAGTTAATAAAGCATTTTTATGTTCTCAAAACAGTGATTTTTAAAAGAGGAAAGGTTAGAGAAAGGTTGATAACCATATAGCCATCTCACTCCAGCTCCTGCCAAGATATAAACTGAATTTCTACTATGAGGGGTTGTAAATGCAGTTGTGAAAGGCTACAACAGAGTGTCTGCTTTCCCACATTCTTTTTTTCTGGTTCAAAGCCTTTCACAAAAGTGTCCTTAGATTGGCCAAACCTAGGACACATACCTATGAGTTTGTTGCAAGGAAAGCTGAGGAGTTCTTAGCTTCTCATTAGGGAAGGTGGCACACAAAAGGTAGGAAATGTCACAGAATGTGGGACAATAGAGCAAGACAAACATGCTCTCTATGAGAGTAAACAATTCATCAGCTTTAGGAAAGTCCAGTGGGGGGAACAATCACTTCTGGCAGCATAGAGGTGATCATGATTACTTGTTATAAACACGTGAATAATTTTATCTTCCAGTGTCAAGCAGGTTTTTTTAATAGACCAAGTAGGGGTTCACAGAATTAAACCAAGTGTGAAGGGAGTGCTTACCATCTCAGGAGGCAGGGCAACATGGTGGATAAATGGGATGACACTCCATATTTCTCCATAACATGTGAATCTGAATGCCTGCTTTGTGGTCAGAAATGCCAGGGTAATTCAAAAGAGACATTGCTTTGTTCTCTGTACTGCTGTAAGAGCTTATGTGAGTTTAATTAAAAACAACCTCAATGACTTGGCTGCCTGCCACGATAAGAAATGTAATATTACTTTTGTTACTTTCATCTTCAAGTTGACCTGAGCCTATGACATGATCCTCAATAAAGAGCCTTTTCTCCTCAGAATTGTTTGCCAAGTCATCAGAGTAGATAGCTATAAAGCAATAATAGAAATTGAACAGGAAAATTACATAGTTTTTTTTCAGATGTAAGCAAACCCTGATATCCAAGTTCATGTAACCATCTATTTTAGTCTGTTTGTGCAGTTATAACAGACTGGGTAATTCATAAAGAGGAGAAATGTATTTCTCACAGTTCTGGGGGCTGTAAGTCTAACATCAAGGTGCTGGCAGGTTTGTTGTCTGGAAAGAAATTTGGTCTCTGCTTCCAAGACGGCACCTTGAATTCTGTGTCTTCCTGAGAAGAGGAATGCTGTGTACTATCATAGAAGGTAGAAAGGCAAAAGAGAAACTCCCTCCATCAAGCTCTTTGATAAAGGCACCTGATCTCATTATCTATGGTTTCACCCTCGTGATTTAATCACCTCCTGAAGGCCACACCTATTAATGTGTTACATTGGCAATTAAGTTCAACACGGATTTTGGAGAGGACACAAACATTCAAACCACAGCACCAGCTATCAGACTCTTTCTCATTTGAGCTTTCCCATATACTAAAAATTGCATTAGATTTATAAAAGACATCCGGTTTTTATTAGATAAAGACAGTAGCAGGTTTTAGAAATGTTGAAGGGGTCGCAAAACTACTGGACACAGGGACAAAATAGCTTCAGAGACATTTGAATTAGTTTAGTTAAACATGTCTTCCTGGTCTAGTATACCAACAGATTTTTTTTTTAAAGTCAAAATATGCACAAGTACCTGCAAAGTTATTGTGTCTGTATTTGCATTCGGCATGGATGTCATTATGGTTTTCGTTTTTTTTTTTAATGAACAAAACAGGTTTATTTAGATTTGGGACTCTGGATATTTCTGTCTCTACTACCTGACCGTCTCCTGCCATGACTTCTGGACCTAGACGAACTCTGGCTCCGGCTGCGACTCCGGCTGCGGCGCTTCCGCGGCTCTGACCGCAGCAGCCCCGGGCCCGGCTGCGATCCCGTTTTCTTCCACTACCTTGTGAACTGTGCCTCTCATGACTCTTGGACGTGTGTCTGTGAGACTTCTTCCCTCTGTGACTACTCCTTTTCCTCTCCGATTCCCCATTTCTCTTGCAGGCGTGGTCTGCACTGGGGCTCCTTCTCCTCCTCGGCCGGCCGTAGGACTCGTCATGGTGACCCATCCTGTCTCTCCTCTCCGAGTTCTCACCAAAGGAGCCAGTCCGATCTGGAGACAGGTACGGGTCTCTACTAGCTTCCCAAAATTCGTTGTTGGGATTTCGGAACACATGAAGAAAGCTGCAGTGTTTTCCTCTTGGACACTGCTGCATTTCAAATAAACCACAAATCGCCACTTTCCGCCGGGTCACCGGGCAGAATTCGCACCGAAGCTGTCGTCCTGCATAGCATCGTCCATGAAATAGAGAAAGGGCTGTTCGGCCTTCTTCTTCCGGCTGGTACTGAGCATGCACATTACCCCGCAGGTGAGGTTCCGAGTTACAGCTGACCTTGAACTGAATCACTTTCCCCACGTTCTTGAACTCAGGGAGCACATCTTCATAGAAATCTAGGAACTGCTGGTAGGTCTCCTCCTCACTGTACTCCAGGCTCGCCTTAGGGTCATAGTCATCCGTCCTGCACTGCTCCATTCCAAATGTTGTAAACATGCTTTTAATAACAAGGGAGAGACTCGATGTTGGAAGTTATGTTTATGTGAACATCTGTCTCCAAATTGCAAGCTCCTGTTTTACTGCAGAATGGACAATTCGCTCGATCTTTCTCCATTACTCTCAACCCTGTAGGTGGTTCTGGGTTTTGCCACGTGGTACCAGTTTCCAACTCATTTTCAGCCTGATCCAGCATCTTCTGCACAGCTTCCTCTCTTCTCTTGTAGTTTCTGCTCTTTCTCTTTTCTCTGCTGTTCCTCCCATTCTTCCTTGAACTTTCTCCCTTGTTCTTCCTGCCATTTTCTAGCTGCCTCTTCCCTTTCCTTCCTTATCCTGAATTCTTCTTGTGCCTTCTGCTCCCTTAGTAACGTTCCTCGTGTAATTTTTGCCTCTCTCTCCAACAGCTTCTCTTCTTCTCGTTGCTGTTCTTCAATAAATGCAACTCCTCCTCCTCCTCCTCCTCCTCATTCTGTGAGAGTTCTGAGTTTCTCAATCGAGCAAGTTCCTGCCGACGTTTCTTTCGCTTCTCCTTCAGGGCGGCCCTGTACTTTCTGTGGCTCGTTTTCACTGGAAACATTTCCTTCTCGGGTGCCGCCATCTTGCCAGCGACCGTCATTATGTTGCTCTGTGCTCTCTTTTTGCAGTTATCTGGATGTCCCTTTACTTCCGAGTGGCCATTTTAGAAAGTTTCAAGTGACTGAACACAAAAGTGTAAAGTTTAGGGGGCAGGTTTCTATTCCTCTCTGTATATTATATAATTCTGTCTGTGGTAGGGTTTTGATATATATGAGTTGATAAAGGTAATAATGTTGGATTCTCTATCTCCAAAATAAGAGTACGAGGAAGAGAAGGTCTGGTTTGAATCCACACATTAGATATAACCCATGCTCAGAATACAATTTGGGGTAAGGGGAGGGCAGAATTTTTTTCCTTGACTATCTCTGAATCAAACAAGATTCCTTGCTGGAATAAAGATGACAAATTCAGGCTTTTAGATGTTATTGGAAAGTGATATGGGGAAATGATTTTGGTTATTTAATTTTGGTAATTAAAATAATTTTTAAAAACTTACATAACCCAATGTTTTATTGTCTATCATGAGTCAAAATATTTGTGATTTCATATAGAACTTTGGAAATGATTTAATACAAGCATACTTCATTTCAATACACTTAGCTTTATTGCAGTCTGCAGATTTTTTTTGTCTATTTGGTTGGTTTTCAAATTGAAGTTTATTGGTGCCATTTTATCCAACAGCATGTGCTAATTTCATGTCTCTGTGTCATCTTTTAATAATTCCCTTAGATTTCAAACTCCTCCATTTTTATTATATCTGTTACGGTGATCTGTGATCAATGATCTTTGACATTACTATTTTAATTATTTTGGGGCACCACAAACAGTACCCATATAAGACAGTGAAATTAATTGATAAATATTGTGTGTGTTCTGACTGCTCCACCAACTAGCTATTCCCTCTCTCCTCAGGGCTCCCTATTCCCTGAGACACAACAATCGATTTTAGGTTAATAAATAAACCTACAATGGCTTCTAAGTATTCAAGTGAAAGGAAGAGTCACACATCTCTCATGTTAAGTCAAAAGCTATAGAAATGATTAAGCTTTAGTGAAGAAGGAAACTGGAATAGGCCAAAAGCCAGACCCCTTTGTGCCAAACAGTTAGCCAAGTTGTGAATGCAGAAGAAGAGTTCTTGAAGGTGAACCCATGAATGATAAGACAAAAGAGACTTCTTGCCGATAAGAAGATAATTTGAGTGGTCTGGATAGATGATCAAACCAGCTATAACATTCCCTTAAGCCAAAGTTTAATCCAGAGCAAGGCCCCATTCTCTTCAATTCTAGGAAGGTTGAGACAAGTGGGGAAGCTTCGGGGAAAAAGTTGGAAGCTAACAGGAATTGGGTCACAAGGCTTAAAGACAGAAGGCATCTCCTTAAAGTGAAAGTATATCGTGAAGCAGCAAGTGCTAGAAGCTACAGCAAATTATCCAGATGATCTAGCTAAGATCATTGATGAAGGTTGATACACTAAACAACAGGTTTTCAATGTAGACAAAACAGGCTTCTATTGGAAGAAGATGCCATCTATGACTTTCATAGCTAGAGAGGAAAAGTCAATGCCTGGTTTCAATGCTTCAAGGGAAGGCTGATTCTTATTAGGGGCTATTTTAACTGATAACTTCAAGTCAAAATCAATGCTCCTTTACCATTCCAAAAATTCTAGAGTCCTTAAGAATTATGCTAAATCTGCTCTCCCTGTACTCTATAAAGGGAAAAACAAAGCATGGGTGACAACATCTGCTTGCAGCATGGTTCACTGAATATTTTAAGTTCCCTGTTGAAGACTACTGCTCAGAAAAGAAGTCTCCTTTCAAAATATCACTGCTCATTGGCAATGTACATTGTCACCCAAGACCTATACTGGAGATATACAAGGTGATTAATGTTTTTTATGTCTGCTAACACAATATCTATGCTGAGCCCATGGATCAAGGAGTAATTTCTACTTTCAAGTCTTACTATTTAAGTGATACATTTTGTAAGCTGCCATAGATAGTGACTCCTCTGATTAATCTGGGCAAAGTCAATTGAAAACTTCTCGAAAGAATTTACCATTCCAGATACCAATTAAGACATTTGTGATTCATGAAAGGAAGACAAAATGTCAACGTTAACAGGAGTTTGAACGAAGTTAATTCCAACCCTCATGAACCTCCATCAGAGGTTCAAGACTTTGATGGAGGAAGTCACTGCAGATGTGATCGAAACAGCAAGAGAGCTAGAATTTGAAGTGCTGCCTGCAGATGTGATTGAATTGCTACAGTTGCATGATCAAACTAACAGATGTGGCATTTCTTCTTATGCATGAGCAAAGAAAGTGGTTTCTTGAGATGGAATCTACCCCTGGTGTAGATGCTGTGAATATTGTTAAAATGACAACAAAGAACTTACAATAGGATAAACAATTAATTGATGAAGTGGCAGCAGGGTTTGAGATGATTGACTGCAATATTGAACGAAATTCTACTGTGGGTAAGCTGCTATCCAAGAGCATTGTGTGCTACAGATAACTCTTTTGTAAAAGAAGGAGTCAATTGATGTGGCAAACTTCATCATTGTCTTATTTTAAGACATGGTCACAGCCACCCCACCTTCAGTAACCATCAGTATGATCAGTCAGGAACCATTGACGTCGAACCAAAACCCTCCACCAACAAATAGGCTACGACTCACTGTAGGCTCAGATGATTGGTAACATTTTCTAAAGCAATAAAGTATTTTAAAATTAAGGCATATACATTGTTTTATTAGACATAATGCTATTGCATACATAATTGACTATAGTGTAGTATAAATATAACTTCTATATGCACTGGAAAACAAAAAAACAACAAAAAAATGCAACTGATTCACTTTATTCCAGTGGTCTGGAACTGAATCTACAATATCTCCAAGACATTCTTGTCGGTTCATAGTAAAGTATTTCATATTTGAATAGAAGCATAAGATCATGGTAGAATATTACAATAGAGTTTTATAAAATCTACATTCATATACTTAGTATTCTGAAGTGATCATGAAGTATTCATATTTATTTTAAACTATGATTAGATTTGCTTTGTAATACTAATTTCAAATTTTAACTTCTTGTCACATTCACATTATAAGGAAAATCATCTCCCAATTTATTCTATTCCAAATTTAATTTTGAAAAGATACAGCAAAAAGATAGAATGGAATATTCTCCTTCAGCTCTTAAGAAATTCTTGGTCTATTTCTATATTCTACTACACGGTTATAAGTATGTCTTACCAACATTGACTTATCTTTATTCTAAGCTGATTCTCCATGGAAATGAGAATTTAATCAGATGTGACTGCTGGAGTAAATAAACTTGACTTGGTTCTGGGCTGGCTTCAGGGGTGCCAGTCAGGATCGAACAGGTAGTGATTAAGTTGGTGTTGTTCTGGCAATAGAACACCCAAGTGTTGCAACAAGTTCCTTCCAGGATTGATGTGGGGTGGGGGCAGTGGTGGGATTTGGTACACCCAGAGTAGATCAAAGATAAAAGATGGACTTCCTTTGGAACAGAGCATAATTCTCACATCAGAACCAGACCACACCTGAATTATTCATAGTCACCAATTGAGATAGCTCAGATCTAGAGACAATTTCATGACTCTTAAATAATACTTTATATAATTTATAGTACTACAACTCCTCCAAGAAAGGCCAAAAAGCAATTCTACAGCAATTGGAATTTCTTCCTTTTCTCTCACCATAGCCAATTGCCTGTCTGCACCTGCACCCTGGACATTAATCCAGACATAATGCCTGACTCCAAGTAGATATATCAAATGCATAAATGCAAACAGAGGAGAAAAAAATATGTCATAATGGCATCTCTGTGTGAAACAAGCTTCAACCACACCTTTAAAAATGTTCTCGCTAACATAAAGATATGGCCATTAAATAGTTCCTACAAAGTACTGCCTTGTCAAATGAAGAAGACAGCAAAAAAAGTTACTGAATAATCCAAATTACTCATAAATACTAACTCTGCTTCACAGAAGAATATTTTCTCTATTTGTTATAATTTTCAGGTTGGTTATAAGCTTTGATTAAAATTATTGATCCAATTGGTAAGACCTTAACTTCATTAAACCAAGAATAATGATAATGACAATTGCAGTAAGTCACATTGCTCTTTGCTTTTGTGTACATTATAAGCTCTAAGACTCACAAAACTCCTGAATGATCATAGTCACTGATACATATTAGAGGTGAGGAAACCAAGTCAGATTAAATAACATGTCCAAGGTTGTCTGTCTAGTTAACAGCAGAACCACAATTCAAATCTAGCACATTTGGCATACCGGTGAAGAACTCCAGCCCTGGTCACACTGTAAACCTAATTTATTTAAAAATTACTTCAACCTTTAAAAGTTATGAATTATTATTAATAATTTTCACTTCTACATTACCTTAACATGTCATATGTCATTTGATCCTTTCCACAGCCTAAATAATTTGTAGAGCAGATATTGGGACCTTCTTCCTATGGACAAGGGAAATTAAGGCTTAGTAGTTTTGACTCACCAGTCACAAAGCTGTATGGATCCAGACTCCAGTAAATTCTTCAAACTACACACCGTCTTCTCAAAGCTTAGCTTGGAAGTAGCAGAGAATTGGTATTCAAATTGCACAATTGAATTGCTTAGAAACAAAACAAAGCAAAAACACCATGGATTTTTGATAAAATGATAGCTGTAGATCAGAAGTAATAGAATCTTTTCTTTAATCATAAAGGACA
The DNA here is from genome assembly GCF_000164805.1 of Carlito syrichta. Taxonomy (NCBI): domain Eukaryota; kingdom Metazoa; phylum Chordata; class Mammalia; order Primates; family Tarsiidae; genus Carlito; species Carlito syrichta. The sequence continues at coordinate 153,156 of NW_007233638.1, read as the reverse complement.
AAGCCACTGTAAAATTATTTCCTACAAAGTGATTATGAACAATGAAAATGTCACACTAGGTCTTGACTAGTTTAGCTTAGATAAGAATAGATCAGTCTCACAGTGTCACACATTAATCAATTAACTTTCTCCCAGTCCGTGACTAAAGCCTGAATGATATGTAACTCTAAGACCATGGGATCAAAGTGTCTGATATTCAGTCTGATGGGCTCATACATTCTGGACTAAAAATATGTTTCTCTTATTTTCATTCCATTCCAGCCTTATATCACAGAGTGCGTGTCAATCAAGGAATTTTGTTGAGCATTGTGACATAGACCCCTGACCTGAAGTGCTGAGCTGAAAAGAAAAATGACACTTGAAACAAAAAAGGTCAGTTTTCTTCAGGCATGAATGCTTATTACAGGTTTCAGAATTCACAATAGTTATCTGAAATTCTTAAGTGTTCAACTCTTTTTTGTCCCATATTGAAAAATTAGGAAGTAAGATATCTTGTACAGCCTTCAGGCTAAGCCAGCGTGTAAGTCAATGGAGTGTGATGTAAAACGTGTGGGAAGTCCTGACTCCTAAAACTTCTCCTTCTTGTTTAATCATAGTGTCTGAAATTCCCTTGCAATTTTAAAAAATCTGGGACTAATATTTTCCTATTAGTATAGCATTAATATATGCCATGAATAGTATAATGTAATAGTATTTTAAAAATAATACTTTATATAATTTATAATACTACAACTCCTCCAAGAAAGGCCAAAAAGCAATTCTACAGCAATTGGAATTTCTTCCTTATACTTTATTTTGAAGAAACAGCTAGCCGGTGTGGTGGCTCATGCCTACAGTCCCAGCACTTTGGGAGGCAGAGGTGAGAGGATTGCCTGAGCCCACTGATTCGAGACCAGCCTGGGCAATATGGTGGGACCTTATCTCTACAGTAAATACAAAAAAAAAAAAAAAAGCTGGGCATGGTGGCACACGCCTGTACTTCCAGCTCCTTAGAAGGCTGAAGTGATGGATTGCCTGAGCCCAGCAGGTAGAGGTTGCAGTGGCTGTGATCCTGCCACTGGTGCTCCAGCTGGACAATAGAGTGAGATCAACTCAAAAAAAAAAAAAAGAAAAGAAAAGAAAGAAATACAGAAAAGAAATGCCTGATTTAGAATTGGACTTTGTTGGAAGAAAGTAGATTTCAAAGGGAAAAAATTATAGGGATTGAGTTTAATAAGAACCTCTGCTGGTGAGGACAGACCTTGGTTAGGACCCACTTAATTTGAGCATGATGTGTTGGGCACAGACAATGCATGACACACCTTTCCCTTTCCCACACGCACCCAAAGCCCTGCCCTTCAGGTGTGTTCACAAGGATGAAGCACAATAGACATGCATCCTTCCTAGCACCAGGTCCCAAATCACTAGCAGTCATGGCACTTTGGGGCTTCAGAATCTTAGGAGGTTTTGATGCCACACAGAGCCCATCAAGCCATAGAAGTCAGCCAGGAGCCTTTAGTCTTCACTTACCAATCTTCGATAGCCTGTCTATCGTGAAGGCAACTCACATAACAAACAACAGGAGACATATGCCCCAAATCCCTGTGCTCTTTCCGAAGCACAGTGATCTCAAAACTCAAAGGGCAATTAATCAATAGCATAACTAAAACTGAATTTGGTGTATTAGAAAAATGAATTTAAAGAGTTTCTCAGACTTGATTGAAAGAAAAGGAAATTTCCTCAAAAAGCAGGCACTAAAAGGTTTGGGTTTTCCTTTTCATGTTTAATATGGCCTCCAGTGGTATCAAGACTTGGTCTTGCAGGCCCAGATGCTGTAGCAGAGGGAAACCTTGACTTGGAAGATGGCCTGGACTTAACACATATGCTTGTAGGCCTTACATACTGCCCAGGGGTGTCTCAGTACAGATGAAACAAATTGCTCCCTCACTCTACAGAGCATAAACATTAGTTCCCACATTTTACTTGCTTAGCTTTTTTCTTTTTTGGTTAACTTTTTTCCTAATATGAAAGATCAGCATCCTCATTACAGATTATTTGGATCGTGCATACAGTAATGGATAAATTGAAATGAGGAAAACCATATTTCTTAGTCCTACCATCCAGAGACTAGTTTATTTGTTATTTTGCCTTTTGTGTGATGCCTAGATATTTATGTTAGTTTTTAAGACGGTTTTTGCATCATTGCAATCATGTTGTATTTTATGAGATGCCTCTCTCACTTAACATTGTTACAGAGCTCTTCTGTTATTATGTAAATATCGTTTTTCATTGTTGTATTGAATGGAATATATAATTGGTCTTCTAATTTTGAGTGACTATTGTTTCACTGTTTAAGTAATGTCATGATGGATTTTTTTTTATTACATTTTGCTAGATTATTGAACACTTATGATGGATTTCCAGAAGTGGAATTACTTTACTGTACCAAAAGTCATAAACATCTATATAACATATTTTAAAAATTGAATTTCAAAATCTTGTACCAATTTAGCCTCTCATCTATACTTTCTTCAGCATCACTGGGTATTATCATTTAAACACATTTGCTGACTTGATCAAGAGAAATGATTTTCTGTTGTTTTTATCAGCATTTCTTTATTTCTAGTGTAGTTGAATTTCTTTGTATATTAGCTGAGCAGTTATATAGCATCTTTTGTGAATTTTTGACTCAAATAGAATATTAAGGTCTACATTTTTCTTAATGTTTTGTTTGAATACTTTATAAAGATGCTTTTTATTTGTAACATTTGCTGCACATTTCCATTGTTTAATTTTTCTTTGTTTTGACTGTGCTTTTATTTTTTTAAAACTGCAATCATTTTAAATTTGCATGTAGTTATATGTATTATTTTACTTTGTGACTTGGCTTGTTTATTATTATTATATTGATCCAGATGATAGTGGGAAAGCTTGGATGCATTTCTCCCTGTGACTTTCCCTAAGAGAAGTCACACATATACTTGATGAAAAGGAAGAAAATCACATATTTCCAAGCTAAAGATTCATTTTGGCTTTATTTTGCTATCTGGTACAATTCTGAGTTGTTATAGATCATTTCTCATTGACAGGTCTATTCCAGAGCATGCAGATAAAATGTATTTAACATGAACAGGTTTTAAAAGCAGAGTTTCAAATGCTCTGGAGGGTTTTGATCAGGCATTGGGTGAGGAGTACTAAAGTAGTGGATCCTTTATAGAAAAAGGAGAGGTTAAGCAGTGAATGAAAGACTAGTGGAAAAATGGATGCTGTTTGATCCATACATTATTCCTGCATTCTCCAGCCCTTATGGGTGAACCCTGTTACTGTTAATATCTGAGGCTCATCTCATACAGTTCAGGATACCCCAAGATCTGACAGTGCAGATCCCCCGTAACTAACCTCCAGGATTTTCCTACATATTCCTTTTCCTGCGCCCCAATACTGTCTTCCTGCTAGATTCGTGTACTTCTCTGTAATCTCTCTAGCACACTTGGTCATGAAAGAAAATGTGACTGCCTTGGGTTGAAACCAAATAAATAGTACAATTTACAGCATCTCTTTAACCCTAAACATTTTTATGACTATTAATTGAAAATTTTGGGCGCATTTAATGTGTCTACATTATGAGTGTGAGTACTTAGAAGCCAATGCTGATCAATTGCTTGCTATGTGTTGGGCATTATTTCAATCACTGTAGGTAATTATTCCTCACAATGTCCCTATGGGTAGGTATCATATTAGCAATATTTTGCAGATAAGGAAGCCAAAGCACAGAGAAATTGGATAAATTCCTTCAAGCTACACAATAAATACTGGAGCTAGGTAAGATTTATCTTGGAGAATCTGGCTCCTAAATTTTGGCACTTCATGGTTATGGTGTATTTTTTACTGAGAATTTTGTTTTGCCTTTAGTGAAAACAATAATATCACTAAAGTCATGCGCCATACTACAGAAGCATTGCTATAAGATAAATAAAATAAAGCAAAGTAAATATATAGTGAAAACTGCTACTCACTGAAACCCTGATTTTCTTTACAGCTCCTGGGAAGATATTTAATGTAAAACAAACAAACAAATAAAAAAGCAAACAAAAAAACCAAAGCAACAAATAAAAATACTAAACCCCAAAACCCACAAACAAACAAACCAATAACTTGCCTCCTCTCGTTCTTACTGACTTTCAACCCAAAACAACATTACTTGGGTAGTTACAACTCCTTAAGTAGAATCCTAGCACCTTAGACTCAGAGTCATCCAATTCTACCTGCACCTACCCACTGCAGAAATTCCTTCAATAGTCCTGCCGACCCTCACCCAGGCCTTGCTGGAACACTTCCATTAACAATAAGTTCACCAGTTAGTAAGATGGCCTTCCATGTGGGTAGTTTTCTTAACTAATGATGAAATCTACCTATTTGTAAAGTTCACTTATACATTCATCGGATATTTGCATATCCCCTCTGCATGTCTGCCTCTACCATGAAACAGGTTCTAGTTACAATGGAGACTAAAATTTAGACTGTTTTCTCTCCTCTACCCTCCTCTCCCTCCCTTCCTCACTTTCTCTCTCTTTCTTTCTTCTCTTTGGCCTAAACAATAGAAATTTAACTTCCCACATCCTGGAGGCTACAAGTACAAGATCAAGGTATCAGCAGGTTGGTTTCTTCTGAGATTTTTCTCCTTGGCTTGTGAGGACACCTTCTCGCTGTATCCTCACATGGTCTTTCCTTATACGTGAAAACCCCTAGTTCTTCTCTCTCTTTCTGTGTCCATTTCCTTTTCTTACAAGGTCACCAGGCAGATTGGATTAGAACTTACCCTGATGACTTCATTTTGACTACATTGCTTTTTTAAAGGCTTGTGATGGTTGAGTTTATATGTCAACTTGACTGGGCTAAGGGATGCCCAGATGGCTGGTAAGACATTATTTATTGGTTGTGTCTATGAGGTTGTTTATGAAAGAGATTAACATTTGAATTCACATACTGAATAAAGAAGATTGCCCTCACCCATGTGGGTGGGCATCATCTAATCTGTTGAGGGCTTGAATAAAACCAAAAAGCAGGGGAAGGGCTAATTTACACTCTCTGTTTAAGCTGGATCCTCTCCTGCACTTGGGTATTGGTGCTCCTGGGTCTCAGGACTTCGGGTTTGGACTGGTTACACCACCGGCTTTCCTGGTCCTCCAGTTTGCAGATGGCAGATTATAGAACTCAGCCACCAAAATCACATGAACCAATTCCCATAATCTTGCTCTCTCACTCATTTCCAATAGTTTCTTTAAAAAAAAATTAATTGAGAAAAACTGTATGTATGTATCATGTACAACAATTTGAAGCATATATACTTTGTGAAATGACTAAATTTAGCTGATTAACATATGCATCACTTATCATTTTTGAAGTGAGAATATTTTACATCTACTCTGTTAGCGTTTTTCAAGACTACAATATATTGTTTTTTTGAGTTGGAGTCTCACTCTGTCACCCAGACTGGAGTACAGTGGCACGCTCCTGGTCACCACAGCCTAGACCTGCTGGGATCCGGCGATCCTTCCACCTTAGCCTTTCAAGTAACTGGAACTACAGGCATGCGCTACCACTCCCGGCTAATTTTTGATTTTATTGTAGAGATGAGGTCTCACCAAGTTGCCCAGGCGGGTCTCAAACCCTCAGGCTCAGGCAATCCACTCACCTCAGCCTCCCAAAGTGCTGAGATTACAGTCCGAGTCACCGAGCCCGGCTGCTACAATATATTGTTAACTACAGTATCCATGCTTTCCATCTTGACTTTGTTTTCAAGGAGCTTACTGTCTGGTACAATTTTATTGTTAGAATTCTGCTTGTAAAGATAGAACACCCATAAATTGCATACTAATTTTTTCTTAATCAATCATATATAATTTCATAAATATAAAGCAATCTGCTAAGTGATTTAGCTCCAAACTGGGAGCAACTCGAATACCATCGGTAGCAGAATGGATGGTGCCTTCTGGTCCATTTACACTATGGACACACTACACAACCTGAAAATGCACAAACTACAGACACTGGCAACTGCGTATGAAAACATAATGTTGAATGAAAAAAGCTGATCAAGAAAGAATACATATTTACATAAAGTTCAAATCAGGTGAAACTAATCACTGTTATTAGAAGTTTGATAAAGGTTACCCTTGATGGTAGGAGAGGAATAAGGGGCCTTCTAGGGTGCCAGAAAGGTTCTGTTTCTTAATCTAGATGTTGATTGCCTTAGTATGTTTACTTTGTAAAAGTCATCAAGCTGCACACTTGACTTCTGAACTTCTCTGTATATATATTACACTTCAGTCAAAAGCATACAAAAGGAAACCATTGTTAGAAATGTTAGAAAAAAGTCCATCCGACTTGAGAGCATGGGCCAGATAATGGAAAAATTTCAATTCATATTCTCCAGCAAATGCATATAAGTACTCAGTTAAAAAGATGGTTTGGAAGATAGCCAAAGCATTACAATTAATAAAGACAGACTTGAAAAAATATAGCCTCAACTTCCGTCATGGGTGAAGTCAGAGGCAGAACTCTGTGATATGCTGTGAATGAACAAGGGCGGTCATACTGCAGGCCTTCCCTGAGGTCTGAGGATTTAGTGCCATTGTGTGGCCATTTGAGAACACACCCCTGGCAGAGCTTGGCTCCTAGCTGCCTCCTTCTTGGGAGAGGTCTTTCTGGCTCCGAGCCCCAGGCCTTTTTATTTTAAAAATGTGGACTTGGGAGCTCTGTTCCTTGTTTTGAGAGCATTGCTTTATGTTCTTTGCATTTAATTTTAATGCTGCAGTACTGTGGGGTTCAGCTGGCATTTAGAAAATAAGTTCTCATTTAGTAGGAAATCTTCTGAGGTTTCATGTTTGAGATAGTAAAACCTGCATATAATCATATGGATTGGCACTGAATAGTCAATGTTTTGTAAGTGATATATACTTATGCACTCAGATTTTTCTGCTATAATCCTCCTCCATCTCTTCTTTTGAGACCCAACTCAAATGTTACCTCTCCCATGAAGCCTTCCATAGAGCCCCTTCAGAATTCACTGCTTTCTCATTTACTTCCATTAACCTTAGCTTGTGTCTTCATTCTAGTATTTTTAAGGGGATAGTACATGGCACAGAGGTATGGTTGCCTTTGGATTTTAAAGATCAAAGTGTCTGAGTTGTCCTAAAACCGAATTTTCTTATTTTTCTGGTTATAGGATTGGGTTATTTTTATGATGAAGAGAGCCTGTGAGGTGTCTGACTTACAGAAGACTTTAAAAAAAAATACACTCCCTTTCCCCTGCTCTAATTTTTCTTCTTCTTCTACTTCTTCTTCCCCTTCTTTTTTTAGCAAACATATATTACTTTCTACTGGTAATAACTCTTGTACATTTAACTTGTTATCTGCTGTCTGTCTTCTATTACCAGAGTAAGTTTGACATACTCACTGTCTGTCTTACTCACAAATGAATTCCAAATGTCTAATACAGTGCCTGAGACATTGTAAATGTTCCAAAAACATTTGGGGAATGAATGAATGAATTCCTTTTTACCTTATCCCCTCTTCCCACACAGAGAGAGCCTGGTAAACTTACTAACCATTACTAGATCACTAGATTTAAGCTTTCTGAGGGAGGAATCCTCCCCAATACAGCTGCTTTTAGCTCCCACAGAGCATGGCACAGAAGGCCTTGCAAATAGGAGACCATTGAGAAGTCAACACCATACTTTTAACACCAGACTCAAAAGCAACACAAAATAGATTTGAACAATAAAGTTAAAAGCAACCAAACCCTGACATTAGTAACACAAAAGGGTGTAAATATCTTAGTACAAAAGCAGCATCCCGGGTCATAGTAGTGTAATCAATGTGTTGCTTGGCTTATGACTATAGCTAACACATTCCATACCTATATGCATAGAAAAATGAAATGAAGAGAAATAAATAAAGTCAGGAGGCAGCACAGCCTGAAGTTATTAGATGAAATTTTTTTCCTACTTTTTGACTTTGTTTTGTTTCACACTGCAGAAGGAGTGAACTGCAGAAATACAGAAAGAGATGAAACAAAATCCTTGAGCAAAGCACTGGAAACAATAAAAATAAATAATTAAAGTTTATACACTCTGTGGTATTTGGTTCCCCTAAATGAGGTTTTAGAGTATAATAAATCGAACACTGTTTCACTTAGAAAATAAAATATGCATTAACTCATATATGCAGTGGGGTTGGGTTGGCAATAAAAAGTGTATTTAGGGTTCTCTTGAATTTTACTAGGAGAGATAAAAGATATAGTGTTGAATCATCTGGGTTTTGATACCCTGCAGTCTGAACCTGAATCTGGGTTAATGGTTATGAGTGACTTTTGACAATGTACTTCACCTCCACGACTGCTGAATTTCTTCCGAGAAGTCATGAGAGAGAGAGAGAGAGAGAGAGAGAACTTTTGTATATCTTAATCTTAAAAGTGATATACCAGCAAGTACTTCTGTCATGTGTTGCTGGTCACACAGACCAATCCTGGAACAAGCTAGGAGAAGACTAGACGAGAATGTGAATACCAGGTTGTAGGGATCACTGGGGTCAACTCAGAGGCTGGAGGCCATGGGAGGTAAGGCGGCTGGAGTCTAGCAAGCAACCCTCTCTCTTCAAATGGACTTACTGTATAGCGAACTTGACTACCTTATTGCATGGTAGTCTCAAGTCAGGTTTCTAACAAAGCAATATGCCTTACCTGGAGTAAGCTTTCTAAGGTATGACATGGAAGTTGCTAGTCTTCCTAAGTTCTGGGCTCAGAAATACCGGGAGCCCCATCTGATCACATCCTTTTAGTCAAAGTTGTCAGAGTCCACCCAGATTCAAGAAGAGAAGAAAAAGACTTCACCCCTTGACAAGGTCACATTTCAGTAGAGGATGTGGGATCAGAGAAGTCAGTCACCACTGTTGTTGGAAACACCACCTACCACATGTGGAAAGGAAGATGCAGAGACAAGGCTGACATTGGCTCTTGAGAAGAGGTAAACCGAGACCATAGGAGAGACAAGGTCCAATGCCAAGAGCAGTTCAGGGGCTGACCACACTGCAGTTGGAATAACAGGAGCAGAGCCATGGAGGCCAGAAAGTGAGAGTCACTTGTAAGGATGAATGGAAATTACTTGGCAAGAACAAGAAAGTCATCTCAGGGACAGACAGGAGATGGGAACAGAAGCAGCTGCCAAAGGGCCTTGAATGCTAAACTGAGAACTCAGATTTACCAGAAAGATTTGTAGATTTTAGAGGAAATGACCTCCTTACAAATACTTTTGAAGTAAGACCTTGACATTTATGAAACATTTATCACGTACCAAGCACTGAGCTAAGTATTATACATATATCAATTCATCTAATTCTTACTGTAAATCTATAAAATAAGTATCCTCTTCATTTTTTAGATGGTGGAACTGAAGCTTAAGGAGTCAAGTAACTTGCTGAAGCTCACAAAGTCAGTAAGTGGAAGATCTGGGTTTCAGATTCAGTTCTTTTTTTTTTTTTTCTGAGTTAGAGTCTCACTCTGTCACCCAGATTGGAGTGCAGTGGCCACTCCCGGCCACCACAGCCTCGACCTGCTGGGCTCCAGTGATCCTTCCGCCTCAGCCTTCCAAGTAGCTGGAACTACAGGTGCGCACTACCACACCCGGCTAATTTTTTGATTTGCTGTAGAGATGAGGTCTCACCAAGTTGCCCAGGCAGGTCTCGAACCCGCAGGCTCAGGCAATCCCAGATTCAGTTCTATTTAAAAGCTTGTACCCTCAATTCTTTTTGTTTGGGTGGGGGAGTCATTGTTAAATACCAAGAGAAAGGGAGTTATTAAGAAGAAAGATCATCAGCATCTGATTCCAGGAGCCATATAACAATGAAAGTAAAAAAAAAAATAGAGGGATCTGGTAACTATAATACCATACTATAAAACAGGAGAATTTTCTACTCCTGGAAACTGCCTTTTTACAAAAAGACTGTAAATATGTGTAAAATAAAACAACACTAAACTTTAAGCTCAGAACACAAGGTAAAGGTGTGCTCATTTGTGGCACTGTGAGTGGAGCACAAAGCCACCCTGCCACAGAACGGTTGCTGGAATCAGGCAAAAGAGAACACATGTTTATGTGTGGCAGCTCATGTTTTTGGAATGGCTTCATTCTGACATACCTTTCTGGTAAATGTTAATAAATATGTAATTCTCCTCTTTAAAAAAAGAAAAAAAGAAGAGGGATCTGAATGAGGCAGACCCAAGGGACTGACTCATAGTCAAGATTGTCGAAACATCCAAGTAGCTACATCATGGGAGGAGCACTGTGAACAGAACAGGTGCTGCCCTGAGTGGGTGGGTGGCATGTCACACAGGTGGGATGGGAAGCCTGAGAGAACACGGAGCTGAAGGTCTTGGCAAATGGAGCCAGAGTTGCTGCCATGAGTGAGAAGTTGAGCGGGGGAGTGTTTTGGATTTGTTGCAGCTTTTGAGGGTTCTGCTAGACCTTCTTTTATCTGTGAATAATGTCACAGTCCTCTTTGACTAATGGTGCAGCTTCAGGAAGATAGTATAGAGTACAGAAGAGTACAAGATCTTCACCAGAGAGCCAGCTCAGATGAACCAACTCTGGTGCCCAATGGAGGTGAGGGGAAGTGTTGGTGGGAAGACATTGCACTTAGATTGTTTTTTACAACAGTGTTCAGTCCCTCACCACCACCTCTAGCCCAAGGCTGTTGGGTTCTGCTATGACCCCCTCCTGCCTGCACCTTCTTTATAAGATGAGAAGTCTGCCAGGCCAGAGCGTGCCCATATGGAGCCTATTCCCCATCTGCCAATACCAGGGATCCCAGAATTCCCTGCCCAACTGTCCCGAGCTTGCTTTTAGGATCTCCACAGTCCTTTTACCCAGGTCCTTCTTCTCCGGGGTGAACTCTGCCTCTGTTCTGTTTACCCCCAAGGACATGCAGAAGTCCAAAGGGGAGCTGTCTAGCTGTCTAAGGGATATAAAGGGAGCTTGGATGTGCAGGTGAGGATGTTCACACATGTGTGCATGAGGCCCTTTGCAATGAGGGATAAAGTCATAAGTAGGGAGAGAAGGAACTGACTGTGGGACTCACAATATTTGGGATGCTAAATTTGAACCTGGCCTTCTAGTTCATTCTGAAGGTAGTTTGATGAGGGTAAAATGATAGAATGTATTTTATCTATCACTGGTTAGCTTGATTAATAACTTTAAAGTAGTTGCACATGCATAATGTAGGCTTCTCTTTATATTTTTGCTCGAGCCCTAGAGGAATGGGTCTGACATTGGCACAAGCTTGAAGAAGCTGTCTGCTGGTTCTACCCACTCCCCTCTGTTCCTCCGAACAGCTCAACCCACTGCTCACTCTGCCTGACAGTACTCCACACTCCACTTCCCAGGCTTGACCATGTATTGAAAGGAGTAAAAAGTCACCTATTTTGGTAAGCTATGCTACTGAAGCTCATGCCAAGACGTTTCTGAATTTGAAAACATGTCAAGAGGAGTTACTTTCAAAATCCCCATAAGAAAAGGATTGGCAGTAGTGGGAAACTTCCAGGGGTGGGGGGCACACCTCATCAACAAGGGTACCTGCAAGTTGAACATTTGCATACCTAACCCTGGATTGTGCCCCACATCTTTAAAAAATTAAAAAGTAACCCCCACAACTGCTCAAGTTGGCCAGAACTGTGAATCATAAATGAGGGTTCAGTGGTCTCATCTTCACTCACTCGCTAGAGGCTGCGAGGAGATGTGTACTCCTACACTTAGTGTACACAAATGTTATATTCAGCCTACTGACTTTGAAAGAAGCACCCAGGATCTAAACATTACCTCTTGGCCACATCGTCCTTGCTCTCCATATTTGCTTTCTTATGCCCACCTACTCATGCAATTCCAAGATGTCCTCACGAAATCTAATGCTGTACTTTGTTGGAGTGAGGATTTTAATTTGGCACATGAAGACCATTTTGCATCTTCTACATGATGGTAACAAAGGCATTGCCACTTTATGCAGTATCCTTTGAAGAAAAACTCATGCAGTAAAGACCTCTTATAATTTAGTGCCTGGAGAGTTTGTTTCCCTGGAAGAACTGGAATGGTTCCTTAACAGATAGAAGATGACTTTCTAATCCATTGTTTTTCCTTTCTCACTGGCTGCTAAGAATCTCAGTGTTAAATTTAATACTCATAGTAATTATCTTCTGCCAGTTTTCTGACTTAATTATCTCCTGCGTTCCCTAGTCAAGATGCTATTAGTCTCACTTATTCTTTATTTTTAGCTACTCATTTGTATATGTGTTTTACTGTTAAAAGTTAACTTTAAAAGTGTCCTTATTTGGAAGCAGATAGAGGTATATAACTGATTATAGATTAATAAATTTATAAGTACATGTATGCCTGACTTATGCTCTCCTTCGTATAAAAGATGCTATTGCTTGTTTCTTAGGGGAATGTGTAGCTTGATGTTTGGCAGTGATGAGCTAACAGCAATACCCATTTTCTTGTTCTCAGTTTCCTGTACTTTACAGTTCTACCAAAGAGTGGGCATCTATTCACATGATCTGGAAGGTCATTGGCTGTACTCCTAACCACTGAAGTGATCTCTATTAGAAGTCACCACTTTCTAAGGTTCTCACTTTCTTATCTATCCAAGGAGGGTGTTGAACAAGTTAAGATCCCTTCTAGTTTTATTATTTTCTGTTCTAGGCACTGAAACTCAACCAACTAGAGATAATAAACTATGCAAATGTGACGACTCCTAGCTTTCCTGCGTGGTCATATGACATTATGAGCGGCATCTCCAGGATTAGGACAGCAAAATCTCAAGGACTGGGCCAGAGCATGAGGAAGAGTCAGTCCTTGTTGAAGATTAATCAGGAAATAAACATTAGGGCAGGGGCCCATGCTGACCAAGCTTGACAATAGACTTGGGGCCTCATCACTTCCAGTTCTTTCTCTAGGGTATGACCATTTCTTCTGCTAACCCAAATATCTAGCTTTGGGTAATGCAATAGCTGAAAAAACAGCCAATATCATTTTAGAAACACCAAAATGAAAACACTTGAGAACTGAAGCGTCATATAGTATCTTGTGCTGCACTGCTGTTTCCTCTGGAAAACAGGAGTGCCAATTGAAGTTTCCTGTGTGCTTATCTGAGCATTTACTAAGCAAAGCTGCTTATTGACTTGATTATGTGATTCCTCTGAGCTGTTACAAAGTTCTTTATTAATACAAAGAAGCAATGCTTGATTTAGTCTCTGCTGCCTTGCAGAAAGCTTAAATTTTCTTAGAGATATTTCATAAGCAATTCAAGAATTATGCAAAATATAACAGGATGTTTTAAACACTATTTTTTTCCATTGGTTCTGAGTATATTGAGAATATTTTTTCTTTGTATACCATTACCTTTTAGAATTAATATTTTCAAATGAGAGTGGCCAGTAATGTGATAAAGTTTCTACATTTTGTCATCTATTATATGCCTGGAGCTTTACGTGCCTTAGTAACAGTTGATATGGCAACTCTGTAGTATACCTATTATTTGTATCACACAACTCTCATTTTCTAGATTTTGAAACCAAGTCCATAGAAGTGATGTGACTAACCCAAGGCAACATAATAGGTAAGTGCTGGAGTGATCTATGATTCTGGCCAGAATCTGCTTGACTCCAAAACCTGTGCTATTCTCACTCTAGTGTGCTTTTCTCCAGTCCTCAATTTCCTCGCATCATTTATTCATTTCAACATTTGGTTTACAAATTCAGTGTTCTAGGCCCTGTACCTGTGCTGGAAGAGCAATAAATAATAAGATATGGTCCATACCCCTAGAGAAATCACCTTGTATCAGTTAGTCAATAATAAAATTGATGTGTTCTTTGAATATTCATTAGTTATATCATTTCATTATATGCATTTGTATTCCATCCGTTCAAATGGAAAATTTTTTAAAGGCTCCTTTCAAAAAAAGAAGCAAATCCATTTCGAGTCTTCCCATTTCTGTAGATTTGCTTTGGGTCTTATGAACTAATGCCTGAACTACATTTTCTCTCACTCAGACTGGGCTGTGTACTACCTCAGGGAACCCAAAGCAGTCAGTCAGCTATTGGGAGGCTGAAAGCCAAATATTTGGGAAAAGCCCTGGGTAAGTTGCTAAACCTTTAAATCACTTCTGTACCAGTTGTAAAGAATGTAACAATAGCTGAAATAAGCAGCAAATGCAATTAACAATATAATTTCTAATGTCAACTTATTAATGAAAGCTGATTGTTCCAGAATATCACTCTGACCACAAACAAATGGCCCCTGTTGCAGTGTGACCTAGGTAAAAACTGAGACATGGATTATATTAACATCTCAAGCAGTCTTTATGGGCTAGGTAATTTCTAAGTGGAATTGCTATTTGATCAGCAGATTGTTTGAGAGGATCTAGCAATTTGAGCAAGAAGTGTGCAGTTTACCCAAACTGCAAGTCACCTGACGCTGCTGCCCCACTGCAGAGTCAGGTGATGGGTCTGGGAGCAGCCCCAGCAGGCACCACGAGGATCAAGGTCACAGCAGCGGGAGGGGCAGTGCAGGGCTTTCCCTTGGCTCCAGAGAGAGCCAGTATTGTTGGTGGCAGCCTGGGGTTGGCAATATGGGAAGTGGGTACCATTACTGGCAGGGTCTAAGATATATTACCATCATATGGAAAGCACTGGCATCAATGTGTACTTGGCTGTGACGAGCAGGCAACGTGCCCAGTGACTCTCTGACTGCAACCGGACATCAGGAGCTAGAGACCACAAGATGATCAATTTGGTGTGAAAGTTTTGGAAGAGTTTGGTGCGATGCCTTCACCAAATAGCTTCTTTGATGGTACATTATTTACTTATGACAATTGGATCAAACTAAAGACCACACTGCCAGTTTTTAAAGTTTATCAAATCATTTCATAAATATCACAAACAGCTGATGAATAATTTGCACAATTTATGTTGCCATTGTATGCTATATTGTTTAGTTGATTTAGAGAATAGAAGAAAAACTTTTAAACTTTTGATGCATGTATTAATTTATATTATTATACTGATTGTTAAATATTATTAAGTGTTTTGAATATCACCCATGAAAAGACCCCAGATTGGAGCCAGCAAAAGGTTCAGTGACTCTCTCCACTCCAGAGGGAGGGACATCTTCAAGCTAAATTTCCCTGAGAATGCTAGTCAGAATACTGCTGCCAATCACAAAGATGGTGCCTCTTAGATCTGTGCAAAGTATTGGCTCCAACTTGTATACGTATTAAGAATACAACTTTTCTTCGTGTAGATGATGTCAATAGAATGATTAAGAGGTACTTACTCCTCTAGATCCCTTTTTTGCTGGGGTAATAATTCTCAGATGGCATCTGCTTCTGTGAATACTCAATGTGTTACTTTTAGAATGCACTGCGACCAGTGAGTCTGTGAGGTGTTTGATAGGCCCTCACGTTCCCTAAACTTTTAGATGTGTGTGTAAACAATTCCTACTCCTTATACAAATAAGATGGAAACTTTTTCAAAAGGAACTTTATTAGAATAAAGCAAAACCAAGCCTCTGACCGAAGCAACCTGTCTTACTTGAAAAGTATACTACAATATGTAAATATCCTTTTCCTAAGGTTATACGGACTCCCTTGAGGGCTGCATATATTAAGAAATACAGCTTTTTTTTTTAGATATTCAAATAAAAAAAAAGTTTACTGGAAATTAAAAAAAAAAGAAATAGGTAAATATTAAACTCCTGCCCTTTAAAATGATTTTCTTTACCCTCCAACCCTAGGGAATGATCACCACAGAAACTGGGTTCCATGGTCACCCAGATCAAAATCTGCCTCTGAAATTGAAGGGCTCCCTTTAATCAAGTTCCGAAAAATGACGGATGCAGACACAAGACCCATTTCAAGAACTTGTTCTGATTACAGAATCTGGTCGAAGGTGCTACACTGAGCCCATGGTTTTGAGACTAGCCTGGGCAACTTGGCCAGATCTCCTCTCTATAACAAATCAAAAAATTAGCTGAGTGTGGTGGCATGTTCCAGCTAACTTGGAAGTCTGAGGTGGAAATGTTAAACCCAAGATTTTAAATCCGAGAGACCACAAAGAGCCAGCTCCGATGCAAACACACGAGGGTCTTTATTCAGGCTCAAGTCTGGGCTCATGTTTGAAGCCAACGCAGTGATTTCAGGGACGAGAGTCCCGATCCAGTATAGCAAGCAGTTTTTATGCACAATTACAGAGGGAGGGGAAAGAACTTCAAACTTGTTTTTACATGATTGGGTAATTTCTCCTAATGGGTATGGGGGCACTTGGGATTGGTAGGTTTATTTTCTGGTTTGGTGGGCTCTAGCTTAGTTGCCTGTGATTGATGGGAAATGGCTAAATGAGCAGAGTGGAATGTCAAATAAGCTAGGTTTACACAGTCACTGTGTGTAAATTAACTTTGGCATGGGAGCCAGAGGTTTGAACCAACATAGAGTCCACCAGGAGAGTGGCTAGCGCCACAGAGTCTACTTCAATCTAAGCAAAGGAATGTCCGGAAGGAGCTTATCGCTTAACAAGAGTTCTAAGTACAAACACTGCTTAAGACATTGTATACCCGGCACCCGACATGTGCCTAATTCTACGGGGTCTGAGGTAGGATTTAAAGTACTAAGAATTCATAAAATACAATGAACGTGAGGTAGGGATATACAAGATATAGTGAACGTGAGGTAGGGATATATAAGATGCAGTGAACGTGAGGTAGGGATATACAAAATATAGTGAACGTTTCTTTTACAGCAAGTATAGCTTTTTAAGTTTCTTGGGTCCCTCAGAAGGCTCTCCTGAGCACAGCAGTTTGAAAATTCTGCTGATTTTTATCCAAAGTAAACATCACCATGGTAAATGGCATTGCAATGGATACTTGCAGGTCATGTTGAATATTTTTAATACCAATTATTTTTAGATCTGTAAAAGAACCCAAATATTTGTTTACCTGTCCCTGAAATTATACATACTGGTAGAATAAGTTGGATAAAAATGACTAGAGACATTGGAATAAGGATAATAAGTATCTTTTTTTAGTATTGTAGTCTGACTTAGGGTTTTCTCAGATCTTGCTTAAGAAATTACTTGGTGCTTGTTAAATTGCAGATGCCTGTGTCCCCACCTCATATCAATTCAGTGACTCTGGGAATGGAGTTGAGAAATTATGTTTTAACAAGAATTCCAGCAATCATTAAGAAGTGTGAGGCTTGGGGGATTGGCCCAGGGTACAAAATTTCAGACAAAAGAAATAATTCAAAGAGGTCTATTGTACACCACAGTGACTACAGTTAATAACAAGTATTCTCCAAAAATGTTAAGAGAGTGGATGTTGTGTTCTCACCACAAAAAATAACTGGGCAAGGTAAAGCATATGTTAATTAGCTAGATATAGTCAATCCACAATTTATGTACACTTTAAAAATCATGGTATACCTGATAAATGCATACAATTTTATCTGTCAATTAAAAAATCAGTGAGGTTTGGGAACACCGGTTCTGTAAGACAGAGACTCACCTGTTCATTCACTCATGTTACTCATTCATTTGTTCACTTCATAGTATTCTCCTGAGTACTAGCGATATAAAAATGAGTAAAATAGTTTCTGTTTTCCAGCAGCTCAAGGTCTAGATTTAATTTGCACCAACATTTGTCAGGTGGAGGCAATATTGTCCATCGGGAGACATTCGGCAATTTCTGGAAACATTTTTGGTTTTCACGTTTGGGCGCCAGGAGGTGGCATCTAGTGAATAGAGACCAGGATTTTGCTGGACACTTTTGTCTCTGGCCCAACAAAAGTTATCCGTCCTGAAGTGTCAATAGTGATAAAGCTGAGAAAACTTGATCTGCATTGTATTGATTTATTTAACCAGACACCAATAATCAGAATCACCTAGAAACTTTGCAGGTACCTACATCCTTCAGATTGTTGTCTGAGAAAAATGCATGTCTATATTCAAAAGTGGGACTGATATGTGAATTTCTGGGCCATAATCATTAGATGCTACAGTGCAAACAAGAGAAGGAATTTTCATCTGTGCCATATGAAAGCTCAAGTAACATGACATAGTCACCCTACTCACAGGATTTTATAAAAACATATTGACAAACTGGTTTTGCCTTATCTCTGTATTGCTCAATTAACTAAAATGCTAGATAATGTTTAATAAACTATTTACCATCTTTAAAAAGTACTGTGGACTTCTACTTCCAGTCAAATGGCAATACAGGGACTGGGTTACACTCCCATCTGAAACAACAACCACAGCTACAACAAAAAACTGAGAAAAAGTACATGAAAAGCAGTGCTCATGTTTTTGCATCATCACTAAGTGAAGAACAGTGACCTGGAGAGACAAAAATAATCATGGTAAGCCCTGTGATTGCCTCCTGTTTTCTGTCTGGAGAGTGTTCAAGCCATGATGCAGGGAGGAGGCATGCAGGTGGACACATGGACTTTCTGGATTGAGAAAATGTTGTTGAGAGCTCAGGAGACAAAGGTGGCTACATTCTGCAGGTTCAAGGGCCAGAGAGAAGAATGTGCACAGAGGGGGAACTGCAGAGATCTGTAAAGGAATCTCATTAAGGACTTGGCTGAGTACTGATAACACATGCACTAGGGGAAACTACCCAAGTCTGGGTTGAGAACCACCTAAGAAAATTAGAGGTAAAGGTACTCACGAAGGACTTAGAATGTTGCCTGCTCACTCCAACCCTAGTGGAAAGAAAGTTCCATGAGTTGTGGGGCTCTGGGGAGAGTATCCAGGAGATCTTAACTCACTGATGAAGAATATTTAACCCTTGACTGAGTGCCAGTGCTAGTCCAGTCCTACCTAATGAATCCTTTCTACTTTCCTTTCCTTTTTATTTTCTTTTCCCTTTCTTTTCCTCCCCCACCCCTTTCTTTCTTTCATTGGGGTTTTGCTTTGTTGCCCAGACTGGAGTGCAGTGTCATGATCATCACAGGTCACCTCATCCTCAGCCTCCTGGACTAAGGTGATCCTTCCAACTCAGTCTCCCAAGTAGCTGGGGGTACAGTTGTGCACTATCACACCTGGCTAATTTTATTTATTTATTGATTGAGACAAAGTCTCACTATGTTGTTTAGGTGGGTCTCAAACTCCTGGGCTCAAGCAATTGTCCTGCCTTGGCCTCCCATAGTGCTGGGATTATAGGCATGAGCCACCACATCCATCTGTACCTAATAAATCTTAAAAGCACGATCCAAAAAAGGTTCAATCTGTTTGTCAGTAACTTAACTGTATGCTACAACAAAACTCAAGAAAATTTATGGACATAGATGTGACCACTGTAGAACAGTTATAATAGATGAATAGAAAAGAGTTATAACTGATTATAACTATATTCTTTATGCTCAAAAGTTAAGAAGCCCTACAGATGATTTCAGTGCTAAAACAACTTCAAAAAAGAATAAAATTGACGCTGGGTTCGGTGGCTCAGCCTGTAATCCCGTGCCTTTGGGAGGCTGAGGTAAGTGGATTGCCTGAGTCCGCGGGTTCGAGATCCGCCTGGGCAGCGAGACCTCATCTCTACAATAAATCAAAAAATCAGCCGGGCGTGGTAGCGCATGCCTGTAATTCCGGCTACTCGGAAGGCTGAGGCGGAAGGATCGCCAGAGCCCAGCAGGTCCAGGCTGCGGTAGCCGGGAGCGGCCACTGCACTCCAGTCTGGCGACAGAGTGAGACTCCAGCTGCAACTCCAAAAAAAAAAGAATAAAATTGGAGGACTAACTTGAAAGGGTTTAGTCTTTTTGCCTCAGCACAACCATTAGAAAGCATTCAGATATTCTAATGCAGAACAAACAGCAGCCTATTCCATCCCCTTCGGCAAATCTCCTTCAGATGCAGGACCAGGACAGCCCAACCTTTCAATTCACGGTTTAGCATAATAATCTCTAGTAAACTTTTAGGTGACTTGTCAAGGCCTAAGATCAAAGATCACCCTTTAGCTGGCCAAAGTCATAAGAGTTTGTGAGTTACAAATGTCTGAGTTTGTGAATTGTAAACATCTAACAAGTCTCTTTCAGGAACAGCCCCCCCCCAGTGTTAACCTAATCAGCCCTTTGTGGCTTACATGACTCAAATAAACCCCACCATGGCAGCAATCACATGACTAATCCACCCATCTGCTTGCTGCCATCACCTGACATCATCAGTATCTGCACTTGTCTGCCCCTTTGTGATGATGGGGAAGCAGACCACCACCCAATCACCTCAATGATCTTCCCCCATCAAGGGGAATGGTTAAAAGGACTCAACCACAAGCAACCAGCAGCCATTGCCTTGCTAGACTCTGGTGTGGCCCTGTGCTCTTTGAGCTTTGGCTGTCGGATGCTTCCTGGCTTTGGCCCCCTCCCCCACCTTGGGGAGGTGAATCTTCCCTCTCCCTTCTCTTTCTCTCTCTAATTTACTTTTAAATAAACTTTTCTTTTTTTTTTTAGCCTCTTTGTATGTTGCAATTCTTTGCATTACTTGGATCTCTGGGCTACCGTGCTGCACCTCCCCTCACCCCTCCAACAGGCTGTCCTTACCCTATCCGTACCCTAACAGTTAGGATATACAATTATACAATCAGTTTGGAAAATAGTTGGCAGTTTTAAAAATGTTAAATACATACCTATCATCTGAGCCAGTCAGTTTCCTCTTAGGTATTCATTCAAAAGGACTTAAAGTGTGTGTTCATGCAAAGACTGGCACATGAATATTTATAGCAGCTTTGTTATTAATAATCAAGCCTTGGTATGTCCATACAATGGAATACTACCCAGCAATTATAGGAATAAACTACTGATACACACTACAATGCAGCTCAATCCTAAAATAATTATTCTAAGTATAATAAGCCAGATTAAAAAATACACACTGTGTCATTCAATTCATGCAAAATTCTGAAAAGTGCAAACTAAGCTATAGCAATAGAAAGGAGACCAGTGATAGACAGTGACTGGGTGGGGCAGAGAAGAGCGGGAGAGAGTGATGACAGAGAGGCACAAGAAAAACCATGGCCGGGCTCGGTGGCTCAGCCTGTCATCCCGCACCTTTGGGAGGCTGAGGTGAGTGGATGGCCTGAGCCCGCGGGTTCGAGACCCGCCTGGGCAGCGAGACCTCATCTCCACAATAAATCAAAAAATCAGCTGGGCGTGGCAGCGCACGCCTGTAATTCCGGCTACTTGGAAGGCGGAGGCGGAAGGATTGCCGGAGCCCAGCAGATGGATGCTGCGGTGGTCTGGGCGACAGAGTGAGACTCCAACTCAAAAAAACAAAAACAAAAACAAAACAAAACAACAAAAAAAAGAAAAGCTATGAATGATAGATGTGCTCTTTATCTTGATTGCGGTGATGTCAGAACTTGGTATGCTTTAAATAAGTTCAGTTTATTATATGACATTTAGTGTCTCGATAAAACTTGTGTGTGTGTGTGTGTGTGTGTGTGTGTGTGTGTGTGTTTTCTAAGTGATATTAACTTCGTAAGTGTAATAACATCTAACCCTGAATTGTACTCCACATATTAAAAAAAAAAACAACCCAGCAACTTAGAGGGCTGCAAATCCAGAGGAGAGATGGTCTGGATAGTGAACTAGGGTCAGGTCTGCTTTGCCTCTGGGAAAATGTCTTCTAGCAGAAATTAAAACCTTCAGATTAGAATCTCATCTAAGAGTTCGCACTTACACTAAATGTGAAGTAAGTGAAATTAGAAGGAGAATTAGTATAAAAATTGGCAAAAAGTTTTTTAAAAAGTTGGGCTACTTGAGAGACTCAAAAGATCAAAAGAACTATACTTGCAGTGAAAGAAACGTTTACTATATGAATTCCTACCTCACGTTCACTGTATTTTATAAATCCCTACCTTAAACCCCGTAAGACTAGGCATATGTAAGGCGCCTGGTAGTAACTGTGACTGTAAAATTACAAAATATTTGCAGTGTTTGTACTTAGAACTTTGTTAAGTTTTTGTTTGTCCCATAATAATCAGGTTAAATGAAATAACCAGCTTCTTCTGCTCCTGCAACCACTGCTGGCAGTGTGTGAATGTTAAGCCATAAGCCCTTCCCGGACATTCCTTTGCTTAAATTATGGTAGGCTCTGTGGCGCCAGCCGTTCTTCTGGTGGGCTCTGTGTTGTTTCAAACCTGCTGGTACCACCGAAGCTGACTGTAAACCACAGCTTATCTAACATTCCAGGAGGCTTAACTACCTCCACTCTGCCCGTTTGGCCGTTAGTAGTCAATCATGGGCAACTGAGCCCGCGCCGCGCAAATAAAAAATGAACCAACCAATCTCAAGCTCTCCTGTCCCCTGACATCACCGCAGACCTAATTGAGAACTAATTATGCAAGGTCCGTAGACTTTGTTTTCTACGTCATGCCTTCTTCTAATTGGATAACGTCTCAAGCTAGGAAAAGCCGGTCACGCCCAGTCCCTCTCTCGTAACTGGGTATATAAAATACTGGCTCTACTAGGTCGGGGCTCTCATTCTCGAGCCGCTGTGTCGGTTTCAGTTTGTGAGCCCAGACTCGAGCCTGAATAAAGACCCTCGTGTGTTTGCATTGGAGCTGGCTCTTTGGTGGTCTCTCGGATTTAGGACTTTGGGGTACACACTGCTCACCACAAAAACATGGTATGTGAGGTAATCCATGAGTTAATTAGTTTAATTGACTAAGTTACCATGTCTACATAGTTCAATGAAATATGTCGTGTATGATAAATATAAACCATTTTTGACAATTAAAAATGTTTGTTAAAATCTATTTATTTGACTTGGTGATGAAGTAACCTTTAGAGTTGTGTGGTACATGTGAGGAGTTGTGACATGAGTAAATTTCATGGAGGTGAGGTCTGGGCTTCTAGGAGTCCTCTCTCTCCCCAGAAGTGGCCGTGGTACCCAGTGGGCCCTTTACCCCCTCCTTCCCTCTGTCTCTCCTTCAGCTTCATCCACCATTTGTTGTTCCCATGTTTGTAATTTTGTGCCCAGTGTTTAGGTTTTGCTTATGAGAGAGAGCATGCAGTATTCAGGGTTTTTTTGTTTGTTTCTGAGAGTTTACGTAGAATGATGGCCTCCAGCTACATCCATGTTGCGGCAAAGGGCATGATTTTGTTCTTTAAGGCTTCATAGAATTCCACAGTGTATATTTACCATATTTTCTTTACCCAGTCAACTTTTTGATGGGTATCTGGATTGGTTCCATGGTTTTACTATAGTGAATAGTGCTGCAATGAGCATACGTGTGCAGGTGTAGTTTTGGTACAGTTTTGGTACAGTGATTTATGTTCCTTTGGGTTTATTCTTAGAAGGGGATCATGTTCAATTTTCAGTGTGAGAAATTGTCACACTGTTTTCCACAAAGGTTGAACTAGCTTACATTCCCAACAGTGTAGCAGTCTTCCCTTTCTCTACAGCCTCATTAACACTGTTGTTTATTTTACTTTTTAATGGTGTCTATACTTACCCATGTGAGGTGCTATGTCAGTGTAGTTTTTATTTGCATTTCTCTGATGATTAGTGAGGTTAAGCATTTCCTCTTATGTTTGTTGGCTGTTGAATGTCTTCCTTTGAGAAATGTTTCTTCATTTCTCAAAAGTCCTTTGTCCACTTTTTTGTCTTTTATTTTATTTTAAAACAATTCATTGTGGGCAATTTCAAGCATATACAACACACAAAAATAGTGATATATCCATCACCCAGCTTCAGTGATCAGCCTTTGCCACATTTGTTTCTTATATAGTAGCATCTCCTTAGCCAAGCTTTTGATTTTCCACAATTTGTTTCCTGCGTACTCTCAGTCCAAAAATATTAAACAAAAACTTACAAAAATTAGAAATTTATAAATTTTCAATTGTGTGCCATTCTGAGGTGTGTGATGAAGTTTCTTGACATCCTGCTCTGTCCCACTCAAGACATGAATCATCCCTTTGCCCAGTCTATCCATGCTGTAGATGCTTCCCACCTGTGGGTTACTTCATAGCCATCTGATTTATCATAGTATAGTTGACCCTTGAACAGCATGAATTTGAACTGTTGGGTCCACAAATCAGCATATTTTTTTCTCAGAAACCGTGGGTCAAAAATACGGTATTCTTGAACTCAAAGCCTGAGTATATGAAAAGCTGAATTTTCCTATAGGTAGGTTCAGCAGGGACCACTGCAGTATTTGAGTATACTCAGATTTTTGTATACTGGGATCCCTGAAACTAAACCATCATGTATAACAAGGGATCTAAAAAGAATTAACGGGTTTTTAAATTTTTTTTCTCCCTGCCAATTTGTTTGAATTTCTTGTAGATCCTGGATATTGGGTCTTCATAGGACACATAGCATGCAAATATTTTTCTGGATAATGTGAGTTCTTTCTTTACTAACTCAATGGTTTATTTTGCTGTTCAAGACCTTTTTAGTTTGACATGTTTCCATCTGTCAATTTTGGTTTTTGCTACATTTGCTTTTGAGGATTTGGCCATGAATTCATTGCCTACTCCAATGTACAAGAGAGTGTTCCCTAAGTTTTCTTCTAATATTGTTAGGTTGAGATTTCACATTTAAGTCCTTGAACCATTTTTATTTTTAATTTTTCATTTATTTATTTATTTAATTTTTTTTTTGTTTTTGAGTTGGAGTCTCACTCTGTTGCCCAGACTGGAGCCTCGACCTGCTGGGCTCTGGCGATCCTTCCACTTCAGCCTTCCAAGTAGCTGGAACTACAGGCGTGCGCTACCACACCCAACTAATTTTTTGATTTATTGTAGAGATGAGGTCTCGCCAAGTTGGCCAGGTGGATCCCGAACCCTCAGGCTCAGGCAATCCACTCACCTCAGCCTCCCAAAGGCGTGGGATTACATGCTGAGCCATCGAGCCCGGCTGATTTTTTATTTTTAATATGCTCGTAGGAAGAGGTACAGTTCCACTCTTCTGCATGTGGTCAGTCACTTTTCTCAGCACTATATGCTAAATATGATTTTCTTTCCCTAATATTTATTTCATTTGCTTTATCAACAATGATTGGTTCAAAGTTTGCTGTGTTGTTTCTGAATGCTCTGTCCTGTTCCATTGTTCTATGTGTCTATTCCTGTAATAGTACCATGTTGTCTTGGTTACTGTAACCTTGTAGAAAAATTTAATGTCTAGAACTGTGATACCTCCAGCTTTGTTCTTTTTGCTAAAGATTATTTTGGTTATTCGGTTCTTTTTTGCTTCCATATGAATTTCTTTATTGTCTTTTCTATGTCTCTGAAAAATGATGCTGGTAATTTGCTAGGGATTGCATTGAATCTGTAAGATTACTTAGGGTAGAATGGATATCTTCACAATATTGATTCTTCCAACTCATGAGCATGAGATGTTTTTCTACTTGCTTGTGTCATCTCTGATTTATACAAAACGTGTTTTGTAGTTCTCATTGTTAAGGTCTTTAACCTCTTTGGTTACGTGGATGCTGAGGCTATTTATACTTTTACAGCTCTTGTGAATGGGATTGTGTTTTTACTTGGTTCTCAGCCTGCTTAATGTAGATGCATAGAAATGCAACTGTTTTTTGTGCATTGATTTTTGCATTCCGAGACTTTACTGAGGTAATTTATCAGTGCAAGGAGGTTTTTGCAGGCTCACTAGGTTTTTCTAGGTATAGAATCATATTATCTGCAAAGAGGGATAACTTAAATCCCTCTTTTCCTCTTTGGATATCCCTGATTTCTTTCTCTTGCCTGATTGCTCTGGTTAGGACTTCCAGTGCTATGTTGAAAAGGAGGGGTGAAGGCGGGCATCCTTGTCTTTTTCCAGTTCATTGGGGAAATGCTTTCAGCTTCTGCCCCTTAAGTATAATGTTGGCTGCAGGTTTGCCATAGATGGCTCTTACTTTTTTGAGGAATGCTGCTTTGATGCCTAGACATTTGAGTTTTTATCAAGAAGGGATGATGGATTTTATTTTTTCTGCATTTAATGAGATAATCATGTTATTCTAGGTTTTACACTTGTTTATTTGAAGGATTACATTTATTAATTTATGTATGGTCAACCAGACTTGTATCCTAGGTATGAAGCCCACATGGTCGTAATAAATGATCCTTGAAATGTGCGATTTGCAGCCGGGCTCGGTGGCTCAGCCTGTAATCCTACGCCTTTGGGAGGCTGAGGTGAGTGGATTGCCTGAGCCCGCGGGTTCGAGTCCCGACTGGGAAACTTGGCGAGACCTCATCTCTACAATAAATCAAAAATCAGCCGGGCGTGGTAGCCCATGCCTATAGTTCCAGCTACTTGGAAGGCTGAGGCGGAAGGATCGCCGGAGCCCAGCAGGTCGAGGCTGCGGTGGCCGGGAGCGGCCACTGCACTCCAGCCTGGGTGACAGAGTGAGACTCCAACTCAAAACAAAACAAAAGAAAACAAAAAGAAATGTGCGATTTGCTAGAATCAGGTCGAAAATTTTCGTATCTATGTTCATCTTGGAAATTAGCCTGTAGTTTTCTTTTCTTGTTGGATCTTTGCCATTTGGTTGTATCAGTATGATAATGGCTTTACAGAATGAACTAGGGAGAATTCCTTCCTTCTCGATTGCTTGGAATACGTTCTTTCTTTTCCTTTCTTCTCTTTTTTTTTGAGTTGGAGTCTCACTCGGTCGTCCAGACTGGAGTGCAGTGGCTGCTCCCAGCCACCGCAGCCTCGACCTGCTGGGCTCTGGTGATCCTTCTGCCTCAGCCTTCCAAGTAGCCGGAATTACAGGCATGTGCTACCACGCCTGGCTGATTTTTTGATTTGTTGTAGAGATGAGGTCTCGCTGCCCAGGTGGGCCTTGAACCCGCGGGCTCAGGCAATCCACTCACCTCAGCCTCCCAAAGGCGCGGGATTATAGGCTGAGCCACCGAGCCCGGCTTTGGAATGCTTTCAGTAGGACAGTATCAGCTCTTCCTTGTACATCTTGTAGAATTCAGCTGAAAAATCCTCTGGTCCAGGGCCTTTTTTGGTGGGGAGGTTTCTTATTACTGAGTTAATTTCTTGAATTGTTACTGGTCTGTTTAGGTTTTCAATTGCTTCCTGTTTCAATCTTGGGAGGTTATGTGATGCCAGGAATTCCTCCATTTCCTCTAGATTTTCTAGTTCATTCACATATATACATTCATAGAAATATCTGATTTTTTTGTATTTCTTCACAGTCAGTGGTAACATCACTGTTTTTGTTGCTAATTGTGCTTATTTGAATTTTCTCTTTTTTTCCCAGTTTAATCTGGCCAGGGGTTGGTAATTTTTATTCATCCTTTCAAAGAACCAGTTTTTCATCTCACTGATTCTTTGTATGATTTTTTTGAACTCTGTTTATTCAACTGTGAATTTAATGATTCCCATTTTTTCTACTAATTATGGGATTGGATTGTTGTTGCCTTTCCAGCTCCTTTTGGTGTGACATTAAGGTTGTTTACCTGAGATCCTTTCTATTTTTTAATATTTGCTTGCAATGGTATAAGCTTCCCTTTCAGCACCACTTTTGTAGTATTTCAGAAGCTTTGGTGAGTTGTGTCTTTGTTTTCATTTGTTTCTAGGACTCTATTTATTTCTGCCTTGATTTTGGTGATAACTCGAAAGTTGTTCAGAAGCATGTTGTTTAACTTCCATGTATTTGTGCTTTGAGGGAGGTTTCTTTTGGTGATGATGTTTATTTTGATTCCACTGTGGTCTGAGAATATGCTTGGAATGATTTTCAGTTTTCGAAATTTGTTCACACATGATTTATTCCCAAGTATAAGGTCTATTTTGGAGTATGTACCATGTGCTGATGAGAAGATTGTATATTATGTGGTTGTTGGGTGCAGTGTTCTGTAGATGTTTATTAGGCCCAGTTGGTCAGGTGTAGAGTTGGATTTTCTTCTTATTAGTTTTACTCAATAATCTGCCTAAGGTTATGTGGCTATTAATGTTTCCAACTATAATTATATGGCTATGTCTCCTCTTAGTTTAATTAGCAATTATTTTACAAATTTGCTCCTATGTTAAGTGCATGTATATTCAAGATGAATTTTTTTTGCCAAAGTATTGAGCCTGTTATCACAATATAGTGTCCTTCTGTGTCTTTTTCGACTGTTATTGGTTTGAAGTCTGTTTTGGCTGATGTAAAAATAGCTACGTCTGCTTTTTTGTTTGTTTGCTTATTTTCCATTTGCCTGAAAAAATCTTTCTCCAGTCCTTTACCTTGAACCTGTGAGTGTCACTTGCAGTGAGATGGGTTTCCTGAAGGCAGCAGAAGGATGGATCATGCTTCTTTATCCAATTTGCCACTCCATGACTTTTCAGTGGTGTATTCAGTCCAATCATGTTTCAGTTAATAATTGCTATTTGGGGGTTTGTTCCTGTCATATTGCTTATTAAGAGACAGCTTTGCTTTTAGGTTTTGTGGTTGATTTATATGGTTTGTAAATTCTGTGTTTGCCTATACTATTGCAATGACTGAAACTGTTTTTTCATTTCTGTGCTTAGAACTTTCTTAAATATCTCCTGAAAGGCTGGTTGAAGGTGGCATATTCTCTTACCAATTGGAGGTCTGTGAAGGATTTTAATTCTTTTTCATTAATGAAGTTTAACTCGGTGCTGTAAGAAATTCTTGACCGGAATTGCTTTTCTTTAAGAATGTTAAAGATGGGATTCCGGTTCCTTCAGGCTTGTAAGGTTTCTGCTGAGAAGTCTGCTGCAATTTTGATGAGTCTTCTTAGTAGTTGGTCTGTCCTTTCTCTGTAGCTGCTTTTAGGATTTTTTTTCTTTCATCTTGTAGAGACAGATTATTATGTGCCTTGGATATGGACTTCTTGTGTAATATCTGACAGGAGTTCTCCAAATCTCTTGCGTCTGCATGGCTGCCTGTCTATTGAGATAGGCAAAATGTTCTTGGTCGATATCTTGGAAGGCTTGATCCAGGGTGTTCACAATTTCCTCTTAATCTCAGGGGTGTCAATCAGCAATAGATTTTATTTTTTTAACATGATCCCAAACCTCTTATAGGCTTTTCTCATCTTCCTTAGCTTTGTCGCCTTGTTTTTGTCGGTCTAGTCTGATCCTCAAGCTCTGAAATTCTTTCCTCTGCATGGCTGATTCTCCTGTTGAGACTTCCTACTGTGTTTTGAAATGTCAGTAAAGAATTCTTCATTTCTAGGAGTTCAGACTGGTCCTTTTTATCATGGCCAGTTCAACTTTCACCTCCTGTACTTTTTGCATTGCCTGGATGATCTGTGTGCCCACACTGTGCATCTTCTTTAAGTTCTTTACTTTCTAGTCTGTATTCTGTGTCTATCATCAATGACAGGTCATTTTAGATGGGTTCCATTTCTTGGGATCTGGGAAACCCTTCTTTGGTTATTCCTCATCTATGAAGGAGAGTCTCTTCCTTTTATATTTTGTTTTGTTGTTTTTTTAGTTTGATAAGGTTGCTAATGTTGGAGTGGTCATTTGTGTGTTATTTCTCTCTCACAACGTGCTCCTCTCTTGTGGTGCACTCTCTGTTCCCTTAGGGAAGGTAATCCATGAGGGCTTGACCGCTGTGAGTTCTCATGATCTCCTGAGTCAAGTTGTCCTATGAGGCTTTCACCATTTGACTGATACTAGAGGGAACATACAAGGCATCCAGTGATGGAGCAAGGGTTGAATTCTAAGGATAGTTGGTCACTAACATCTCCGGAGCTCTCTGTAGAGAATCTCTCTGATGCTTCAGACTATGGACTAGTCTGTGAGATGTATGGTGACATAGTCTTAGGTTTTACCTCTTTCTTTCTTTTTTTTTTTGAGTTGGAATCTCACTCTGTCGCCCAGACTGGAGTGCAGTGGCCGCTCCCGGGCACCGCAGCCTCGACCTACTGGGCTCCGGCGATCCTTCCACCTCAGCCTTCCAAGTAGTCGGAATTACAGGCGTGTGCTACCACGCCTGGCTGATTTTTGATTTATTGTAAGATGAGGTCTCGCCAAGTTGCCCAGGTGGGTCTCGAACCCGCGTGCTCAGGCAATTCACTCACCTCAGCCTCCCAAAGGCACAGGATTATAGGCTGAGCGACCGAGCCCAGCTTTACTTCTTTCTTAAGGGTGTATTGTTGTCTCAGATGTTGTAAATGGACTGTGTCAGTTGACTCTAGCCAGGAGTTGGTGCTTATAAGAGATAGCATACTGTCGTGGTGGCTGTGGGCTTTTTCTTAGCAAGTTTGCAGATGACCTAGATATTGCTGGGGCTGTGGGAGCTCCAAAAGTTCCTCAGTCCTTGGGTTTTTTTTTTTAAGGTTGGAAGGAAAAGCTGGTTGGGAAAGGCTAGGTCAAGACAAAATCCCTTGCCAGCTCTCCATCTGTGTATGCAAATGGCCACTCCAGTGGAAATTGGTCCCCTGGCTTCTGTGTCACACTGTAGGGATGGCCAAGCCATCTCTGTTGTACAAAAGAGTTTCCATAGGGACAAAGGGGTTGGCAGATGATAGGTCCCTTCCCTCCCTCAGCTCCCTTTCTCTTGTCTGAGGCTGTCTGCACTCAGAACTCAAAGTTTCCTTTTGTAGCAAGGTTTTCCCAAGTGGTTGGATCCAACTGATCTGCATTCCAGCCCCCTACCTGTACACACTCAGTGGAAATTGGGAGAAGAGATGAGTCCCCTGGCCACTGTGGCAATTCTGCAAGAATGGCAGAGCTGTCTGTTGCACAGAAGAGTTCTCGTGGGGTGATAGGGATTATCAGGGTGTTATGGCTCCTTCCGGCTTCCTTTCCTGAACTAGAGATTGACCATGTTCAGAACTTCACAAAGTCATTCAGCAACAGGGTCTCTCAATGCAGCTTACCCTAAACAAAAACTGCTGGCAACAGCAGAATTTGCCCTTGGGGCAAGTGAAGATGACTGAGGTTCCTGTTTCCCCCAACCCTGGGAATTGGTCACCAAGCCAGCCAATAGGTATCAATTTCTTGCTTTGGCCATAGGCATTCAGAGCAGAAATGAATTCCCAGCTCCACATGGGGTCTGGCAGCGTACAGCTGTCCCATATCCAGGCTGTTTCCCCTGTGAAGCTGGAGTCCCAAGAGGCTCCAGGGACCCTTCCAGTCCAGAGTGGGAGTGCTAATTTCCTACTCTCCTGCACTCACCATTTCCCTAAGTTCAGAGGCTGCTCTTTGTTTCTGATGCAACCCAAGGAGGGAGGGGCTTCCTGGCTTCAAAGCAGGCTGCCTCTTTTCTCTCCTCCTTGCTCTCTGTGGGGCCCACTATTCCTCTGAGGGTTGTGGGATCATCCTCCATCTCAAACTGCTCTGACTGCTGCAGATCTCTATCTGCTGGGGCTCTCTTCTTGGCTTGCTCCATGAGAGTCAGCTGTTTCTTGGTGGGCATGTTGCCCTTCCCTTCCAAAAAATCTCTTTAAATAATGAAAAAGAAAACGGCTTGCTAACTTACAAACAAATAAGTGAGAATGAACACCATACAAAATCAAAAATGACAAGAAATGGATACTAGCAACTGAAAAAATAACTAAAAGGAATACGTTTTCCAAGGAAAATAAAGTTTACCGAAATTGACTCCATCTAGGAAAAGCAAAAACAAAACCTGATATAGTGTGTGAAAGGATTTTGGCACCAGTGATGACTCCACACCCGGCTAAGACGAAGAAATTTATTAAAGGGGCAGTTATAGGAAGGGACTGTAACTGAGGAAGGGGGGGGGGGAGAGAGAGAGAGAGAGAGAGAGAGAGAGAGAGAGAGGAGGCAAGAGAGAGGGGGAGAGAGGGCGAGGGAGTGTAAGAGAAAGAAAGAAAGAGGGAGGGAGAGAGAGCGAGAGCAAGAGAGTGGCGGGGACAGAGAGAGAAAGCAAGAGAGAGCTATGCAGGGGGAAGGGGTGTATTTATGGACCTTGCAGGGGCTGACCAGTGCCGTGTTTGGGTCTTATTGGAGGAGACCATGAGGTAGTATTCCTATAGGGAGAGGTTGTTTGAGCACAGGTTTAAGCTTCGCGCCATGGGAAAAGCTGGAGCTTAGGGCCTTTGTTGTCTTTGTTTGGTTCTATATAGTGTTTAGCGCCATCTCGGGAGATGCCCTTCTGACTGTTCCCTACGCCCTTCAGTGTGAGTCTCTTGTGGGGTGGGGAGGGGCAGAAGAAAACGTCTTACCAAAAAAAAAAAAAAAGGGCCAGATAAGGGTGTCCAGAGGCCTGTCCTCCAAAGAGGTTATTGATCATTGTGCTCTATCTACCTCTCTTTTCAGGAATTCCCACTTCCCTAGTGCCTGTCTTAATATAGCACCACCTGCTCTTTCTGTGGTCATCTCCAGGTCTTTTCTCCGTGTCCTCTTCATTTTTTTCTCTATATTTTAACTTTTCAAAGTAAATGCCTCCCTCTGACTTTAGGCATAGTTGTAATCAGGCATCCTACTTCTAACTCTCTAGTGAATGATTTCTCCAAAGTTGTCAGCATTCCTCTTATCCCCCAAATTAAATGGCATCCTTGTATTCTAGATCTTCATTTCGATCATTGTATTTGCTTTTCCAGTTGGCTCAGGTAAGTCACCACTCAAATATTACTTTCTTATTCCTTCTTTAACGTGTCCTATTTTGGGTTCCCTAATTAGGCTTTAGTACTGAATGACACCCTTAAATAGAACCTAACTTGGATAGTTAAATCCTACCTCTCAACTAAAACTTGTCAATATATTTCCTATTAAGGGTTGCCAGTTAAAACAAAGGATACTTGGTTAAATTTGGATTTCAGGTTAACAATGATTTTTTTTTAGTAAATATGTGTACCAAATATTGCATAAGGTGGGGGGATACACTTACACTAAAAAAAAAATGGTTGTTTATTTGAAATTTAAACTTATCTGTGTATTTTGTTTTCCATTTACTAAATCTAATAATTCTATTTCTACGTCATCTCTTAATGACCATCACTGAAAATGGCTGTGTTTTCCAACTTTCACTCCAGTTTCTCATCTGGAAAAGTGTTGTCTTCTTCAATTCTGTCTCTCAGAATTATCCTTTCTTTGAGCTCAGGCCATTCTCAATCAACCGAAGTCATGTTCTCACTTCTGCCTTTTCTGAATCAATCTCTTTCCCAAAGCTCGATCCTCTAATCTACTGTTTCTGCTGAATCGGCTGATGACAGGTTTTTACTTTGTGTGGTTATAATTTTGGTTTAAGAGTTCACTTTCCTTTTTTTTTTTTTTTTTTGCAAGTATAATTTACTCTGAGTTGGGAAAGTATTTCCACTCAGTAGGTTTTTATTTGCTTTGATTCTGCTGAGAGCTTTAGAGTTTCACCTACCTAGAACCAGGTTTTTGTTTGCTTGTTTGTTGTTTTGATCATAGAAATGACATTTTAATTTTTCACAGAACAGTTTTTCTTCACCAATAGTCCCAGAAACAGACAAACTTTTAATCTTTTCTTCAAGTTGGTAGAAAAATTTTGTTTTCTTCCATGTCACTGAGGGGACATTGTCTAGAGTCCCAGTTTCCTGCAAATACTGTTGGGTCCAGTTTCATACCTTGAGAAGGTCCAAGTTCATGCTCTTGTGCCCATGTGCTCTATCCTTCACCCTATGCCAGATGTCTGAGATTTTGTTCACGTTCAACTCTTCACTCAGGAAGCTGCTTACTGTTCTAGCTTTAAAGATTTTTCTAGATTTTTCCATGAGAGATTTCTCTTTATCACTTTTGTAGTCAACTGAATTTAACTTTCTTTTGTTACATTTTATCCAATATTTCTATGTGACTGCAGGAAAAGATAAGTGTGGCATAGTTTGTTTTGTGTTGTTCCTCTTTGTGTCTCTACCTAAATGCCTCAGCTAGACTGTAAATCTCTGGAAGGTAGGAATAATGCCTTAGACATTGTAACACACAATTTTCCACCTAATAGTATTGTGCTGGACTCACTGCTCACTGGAGGATAAATAAAAGTACATGGGGCCAAGCTCAGTGGCTCAGCCTGAAATCCCAGCACTTTGGGAGGCCGAAGCGAGTGGATTGCCTGAGCCCGCGGGTCCAAGACCTGCACGGGCAACTTGGTGAGACCTCGTCTCTACAAAAACTCAAAAAAAGTCGGGCACGGTAGCTTGTGCCTATAGTTCCGACTACTTGGAAGACTGAGGCGGAAAGATTGCTTGAGCCCATCATGTCGACACTGGGGTGACCGTGAGCG
The DNA here is from genome assembly GCF_000164805.1 of Carlito syrichta. Taxonomy (NCBI): domain Eukaryota; kingdom Metazoa; phylum Chordata; class Mammalia; order Primates; family Tarsiidae; genus Carlito; species Carlito syrichta. The sequence continues at coordinate 118,966 of NW_007233638.1, read as the reverse complement.
TGCCACTGCTCTCTAGCCTGGGAGACGGAGTGTGACTCCGACTCAAAAAAAAAAAAGTACATGGAAAAAAGTCTTCATTTGCACATTTCCTTCTACCTAGATCAGTACCACCTACAACCTCCTTTTAATAGCACTGGTTTTGTGTGTGTGTAAGCGTGTGTGTTTGTGTGAGTGTGTAAACTTGGCAGATTGATTTCTACTTGAAGAAATTTCTTTGAATTTTTGTCAGTAATTCTCAATCTCTTTTGCTCAACTCACTCGAGGTCCATTATCCATTTCTAACTATAATTGGCTCACCCCATTGTCGTTTTGGGTGGAAGTGGTGGATGGGATGACTTATAATAGGATGTATCAGAAGCCAGGAAGAGATGTGTAGTTTTAAAATTTTCTCCACGCACTTCCCACCATCCCAGTGGAAAATCATTGCCTTAGTCATCAGACAAATAGTGCTTCTCAAAAGCACTTCTCATCTAAGCTAAAATTTCTTAGTGTTTGTTGTTCATTTTGCATCAGTGTGTGTTTGGAATGGTCCGACATGAACAAACATTAATGCTTTGGTTCCCCACAGTCATACAGAAACTAATCGAGTGATACGGTGGAAATCGGCCATCTGACTTCCATTTTTCTTAATGTGCTATTAAACACAAAACTCTTGGTTACCATACTGCATTTCTCTGGGTATCCAGCTGCAGGTGTGTATTAAATAGTGTTGAAAATCATGCATACAGAAATTAATAGACTCAATGTCTCAATACAAAGAATAAAAACTTGGATGTTTTTGTTATTTTCAAAAGCGCATAATTTTAGCGGATGATATATTTTAGGGAATGTTTTTCTAATACACTCATTCTCTTACAGGGAAGGGATTTCCACTGTAATGTGATATTTAAGGTATTAGTCAGAACTTCTAAAAGCCCTCTTGCCTTCTGATGCAAATAAACAGCCCAGCAATTTGTTAAAAGGCACGATGCCATCTGAACATATTAGTCTCCTGGCTGTCTTACTCAAACTCTCTATGCACCTCCTCACCAATGTCTGCTGGCAGGACTCCCAGTCAGGAATGCCCTTCTGCCATCTGCTTTGTCTCTGGTACCCTGCCTAGGCTCCAGTGGGAGGGCAATCCCTCCCCAAGCATGGCTTCAGTGTTTGGATGGATAGAAAAAGGCAACGGAAAAAAAATCAGTATGTGCTCAAGGCATGTGAGCTGCTTTTGTGTTATAATGTTTTACTACACTTTTCTGTACTGTGTTTTCACATTGAGTCTATTTGTTGTAAACATGCACAGATGGAATGCAGAGAAAGGAAGGCAGAATGGGAGGAGCAGCTCACTGAAGGCAGCTGGGCGGGGGAGCCTGGGGTAGGGATTCGTGTTCTGTCTCTCCCCATCTTTTAACTGAAAGTGTAACTTGGTGCCTTTCCTAAAAAGGGAAGTTGGTCCTTAACACAGATTTGAACTGTGTAGGTTCACTTACACGCGATTCTTTTTTCAACCAAATGCAGATGGAAAATATAGTATTTCCAGGATTAAAAACCCATGTATATGGATGGTCTTTCTGTAAGCAGTTCCACAGGGCAGAGCCGACTGCAGGCCTTAAAAGAAGCGTATATTTTGGTATGTGTGGGAGCCCTGGGATCAATTCTCCTTGTACTGAGGGATGACTGTGTTCTGTTTTTTTTTTTGAGTTGGAGTCACTGTGTCGCTCAGGCTGAAGTGCAGTGGCACACTCATGACCATCCCAGTGTTGACCTGCTGGGCTCAGGTGCTCCTTCGGCCTCAGCCTTCCAAGTAGCTGAAACTACTGGCGCGTACTACCATGTATGGCTAATTTTTAAATTTTATTTTATTGTAGAGATGAGGTCTCGTCAAGTTGCCCTGGCTGGTCTCAAACAAGTTGCTCAGGCAATCCACTTACCTCGGCCTCCCAAAGTCCCGGGATTACAGGCTGAGCCTCCGAGCCTGGCGACTGCATCTTAATTGAAGGGCTTTCCCACAATATTGACCCTATTTTCTGATGGGGAAACATTATAACATCTAAAAAACAAATTTAAAAGATATGACTGGGAAAAAAAACTTATTTGTAATACTTATAAGAAAAGGTTAATATTCCTAGCAAAGAGTTCCTACAAATTAGTGAAGATGAAAACCATAAATAGAGATAAAAATAGTCAAAGCATATATGAAGAGATATCAAATGACCAACTAAGTGACAACATGTTTGCAAATGGTCAGGAAAATTAAAATTCAGAGCAATATTGGGACACTATTTTTTATGCATCAGACTAGCAAATATGATTTTTTGCAAAAAAAAAAAAAAATAGTTACCATTCAGTGCTGCTGAGAGTGCAGGGACACTCTCAAAGGTTGCGGTGGGAATGTGAATTGCTACCAGCTATTAATAAAGTAACCTGACAGTGCCTATAGATCTCCCAAGGAATCTCATCTGTGGGAATCTACCCTAAAGGAGCAGAAGCAACATTATTTAGATATACATGTATTGTGATTCTTTTTTTTTTTTTTTGAGTTGGAGTCTCACTCTGTCACCCAAACTGGAGTGCAG
>NW_007233638.1:96644-116388 GCF_000164805.1 Carlito syrichta | reverse complement strand
CCGAGTAGCCGGAATTACAGGCGCGCACTACCACACCCGGCTGATTTTTTGATTTATTGTAGAGATGAGGTCTTGCTGCCCACTTCGGGTCTCGAACCCACGGGCTCAGTCAATCCTCAGCCTCCCGAAGGCGCGGGATTACAGGCTGAGCCACCGAGCCTGGCCTGTATCGTGATTCTTATTGCAGAATGAGAGGAGAAAAAAAGGAAATAACTCGAATCTCCATTAATAAAGATTGTTGAATAATTTCCTCTAGATCAGTGATTTTTAACCGGGAGTGATTTTTGTCTCCCTCTGCCCGCCACCAGGGGACATTTGGCATATCTGGAGACATTTTTGATCGTCATAACAGGAGCAAAGGGTTATTGGCATCAGTATGTAAAGCCCAAGGATATCACTGAACAGATATTTTGTAATGCATAGAACAACCATCTCAAACAAAGAATTACCAGGGCTGAAATAATGTGGAGGTTGAAAATCCATATGTATACATGTTTGTATGTACTGAAAGTGAGTCCCTGGGAAAAAAGTAAAGGAAAAAGTTACAGAGCAATTTATAATATTCTATTTTCTTTAAATATAGAAAATTAACTCCATACATATATATTTGCTTGAGGATCAAGGAAAAGTATGAAAGTATTAATATCAAGCTGATAACATTGGTTACCTTTAGAAGGACTAGGGGAAGTGGTATGGGAAGAAATACCCACCCCCACAACTCTCTCTCTTTCTCTCTCTCTCTCTCTCTCTCTCTCTCTCTCTCTCTCTCTCACACACACACACACACACACACACACACACACACACACACACACACACACGCTCCTATACTCTTGTTCTGACATGTCTCTATCAGAATCATATGAAGTGCTTTTGAAAAATTCACACACATCCTGGCCATATTCCAGAGCCTTTTGATCAAATATCATTGATCTAAACATTTTTAAAGCTTTTGCATTCTCCTCAAAATTATCCTGATAAAGAGGAGGCAACCTTCTACTTAAGTCTCCACAAAGTATTTCATACCAGGGAGGCTCTTTTTACTACTGTATTTTAGCAGTGAAAATACAGTTTTGGGGGAAATATAGTAGACTGAAAGTTCAGAAAAATGATTATAGAGGTCACTCGACAATAAACTAAAAAAAAAATTAAAGTTAAAAAGTAGTAAAGAAATTTAACTTAGTTTTAGTAATTATTACAGGAATATAACCTCGTATCTGCAAGTATTTGGTATCATTGTGACTCAACCTTTAAAAAACTGACTTCAAAAATGCAGCTAAGCCGGGCTCGGTGGCTCAGCCTGTAATCCCGCGCCTTTGGGAGGCTGAGGTGAGTGGATTGCCTGAGCCCGCGGGTTCGAGACCCGCCTGGGCAGGCAAGACCTCATCTCTACAATAAATCAAAAAATCAGCTGGGCGTGGCAGCGCATGCCTGTAATTTCGGCTACTTGGAAGGCTGAGGCGGAAGGATCGCTGGAGCTCAGCAGGTCGAGGCTGTGGTGGCCGGGAGCAGCCACTGTACTCCAGTCTGGGCGACAGAGTGAGACTCCCACTCAAAAAAAAAAAAAAAAAACCCAAAAACCAAAAAACCAAAACAACACAAAAATGCAGCTAGTGGTTGCATCGTAGAAAAGTAAATATGCACTTACAGGAGAGTAACCACCAGTGTTGTGCAAATTGGGACAGGTGTCTTGGGAAGTAAGTTTTTCAGTGGTAGCATAATATATGAAGATTTTAAAATGCTGTATGAATCTCAAACAACATAGACATAAACATGATATGCTTTGGAAAACTATCAATATTTCAAAATATGATGATCAAGATGATGTAGCAGAAGCATGTGAAGTGATTTCATGAACTAGAAGAATGGAAAAAAGTATTTCTAAATTAACATATTTCATGTGATTTCAAATATGCATATATAACCACACTGACAAATTAATTACCAACAAAAACAACAAAAATCTTACAAGGAGATTCTTAAGTGCAGACAGATTTGGGAACTGAACCAGAGACCTTCCCAGTGATTACTCATGATATTACATCTGGTACAGAAGGTCAGTGGTGGTGAGTGTTTATGACCTGGCCTGGTTGATTACCTCGTGCCTTTGCCTTGTGAAGGGAGATAAAGTTTCCCAGAGCATTATATTTTAGCTGGTATAAAGGAAAAAGAAAGAGAGGAATTAATATAGAACCGTCCTACGAGGTGACAGGATGAAAAATATACCTCAATACTAACGCCATTTGTTGTCATGAGTGAGCCGGCCTAAGCCAAAGCTACGTGGACCTATGTGCGTCAGAAGCTGAGCCTGGTGATCTTGATCTGTTCTCCTGGCACCTGCCACTCATGGAAAGTCAGACACTTGGGAAGGTACTTTGTTATTACAAGGCCAAGAGGGCATCTATTGAAGCACCAGGCATGCTGAGAAAAGCAAATCCTCCTTCAGTGCTCTAAATGACACCAGTGAGTTAATGCTTTTGTTAGGCATTAGGCAGTCAGGAGAGAGTGGGAGGTGGGAGAGTGCTGTGAGCTTCAGTCTCTCTCAGCCTAGCCTTGCCACGGCTGCAAAATGGCATGGGATAAAATGTCTTAACCTTGGCTTTCTGTCCTGCTCATTAATAAATGCCTACCTTGAAGAATGAAGACTAGAAATGATGCAAGCACGCTTTGAGAAGTCACGGCACAACATAACTAATTTCAGTGACTTTGATGATGATGTTCATTTTGATTTTAAGAACAGGATCATTTATATTCACCAAGGAGATCTTAATACGACAAAAGGCAAGTTCTAAATTATGAAGCAAGTAGCTTCCATGGAATTTATGAGATGAAAAATAGAGAAGCTCCAGATCAATCATTAGCAAAAATATTCTTTCAATTAAAAAATGACTTTTCCAGTAAAGGAATAGAGCTGATGTTACAGAACAAATAAATACCTAAAGGATGTTTAGATCTATCTGTATCACTTGTAACTTCATATTTTCAAATTAAGTATAGTTTTACAAATATTCATTAGGCCCTTACCATGGATGAGGCATATTGCTGGGTACTGTGAATAGTGAGATGGATGTGAGACAGGACAAAGCTGAGACAAAGTAGTCACGAAGGCAGCTGAAAAGATTGGTAAAAATGGATCTGTATCATGCTCACTGAACAGGAACATGATGCTATTAATAACTGAATACATTTGTTTCTAAAAGAAACACTCATTTTGTTATGTTGACACATTTATTCTTTCAGTGCTTGGAAATGTAGCTTTAAACTCGTGTAATTCCTATATCTATCCAAGTTTTAAAGTAGAACAAATCAAGTCATTGATTGAGAATTGATGGTAAACATATGAAATAAAAAATTTAACAATTTAACATAATTTCCATTACTGTTTACTGCGGTCAGTAAGGCTCCAAAGAAAGCACACTGATTTTATAAAGAACGCTGCTGCCCTACCTCCATTTTGACAATGTCCTCAGACTTTAATGTGGTGGGAAACCAAAACAATTCCTGGACTAACCCCGTGATTTCTTTATGTATCTGCTCACGTATTAACTGCTAAACAAGTAAATCCTAAAATTTTGGCGACCTGACAATACAATTTTGCTTCTTGCTCACTTATCTGTCCATTTGTGTTCCTAGTTGGTGGTCACTGTCAGTATGGTCACTCAGAAACCAGGTTCCTCTCATCATGTGGCTTGGCCTCCTCTTGGGTTTCAGAATCTCTGCATTCAGTAAGCAATGTGCAAAGAGAGGGAGTGGAAAAGCACATCTGCTTTCTTAACCCATCTTGGCCCACTTACATTCCCCTGGAAAAAGTTGACACCTATGGCTTCCAAAAAGTTGACACCCATGGGCTCCAAAAGGCCATTACAGCCCACTTTGAGCTTATGCAAGCTTGGGGACTCAAAGGTTGTTTTAAAGCTGTAACAAAAGTTTAGTAATCTGAACTCATAGGTTTTTTTTTTGCAATACAATTCCCACAAAACCTCAGTGAGCTCCTGATTGTTTTACAGCACTAAGTCTGGGCTGCTACGTTGCCTTAGTAACTGGAACACTATCAAGACTTGAACTCTAGGATGCAGGGACACACGAGTCATGTCTTAGAGTAGTTCCATTATTTCCATATATTGGCCAGAGAATTTGCAAGGGTATCCAATTCATTATCCATGGCAACATTTATTAAAATTCTTTTCTCTCATATTATGCAGTATTTTAAATTTCCTTCCTTACCTTTCCCTCTCCATTGATATTCTCTTAGTTTTCTCCACTTGCACAGCCTTCTTTTCTCCCCATCTCCCTCTTTAATTTCTGTCTCTCATTCATGTACCCATGACACAAATCCCTCATCCCAGTGTCTAGGGTTTTCTCAAAAGTTAGCCTAACTTATAGAATAAGGCCAAAATATGTGGCAATGATAGAGATATGAAGCCAGAAACAACCATTTTAACACTGGAGCTAGAAAGAAGAAAAGGAGGTGAACAAACTCTTGCAGAAATACTTTTCATCCTCATCACTTTGTATATTTATTATTTCTTTCTTCACTGACTCTTTTTCTTGAAGGAACATACTCAAATTTACTCAATGCAGTCCTCATGCTACTGCCCTGTCAGCCTTTCCTTTCCTGTCATATTCTCAAAAGGATGGTGTTACTTAGTGTCTCCATTTCTCACATTCCATTTACTTCTCAGCCCATTGCAATCTGGTTTCTGCCCTCACAAATCTATAGAAACGCCTCTGTCTAAGACCACCAAATGGTCAGCAAATTGCTGCATTCTGTGATCTCTCTGGAATATACAATACTTTGATACTGTCTCTTGGCCTGATACTTTGTTCTTGGCTTCCAGAGACCCATGCCAGTGCCACAGCTGAAACAGTGATCCAGGTTTTGATTAGATTTTCCAATGATAGCTTTTAATTTTCTCTCTCTCTTTTTATTACAGTGTTCTTCCGTCAAGGATTCTGAGGCAAATCTGCATGAGGTAGGAGAGGGTATTCAAGTGGCATCTCCTGATGCCGTACTCATAAGGATCTCTACTACAGATCAGAAACCCTTAAAAGTCCCCAGAAGTCCCAACGTTTTCCCATTTCAAGTTGAGTTTTCTACCCATCCAGCACTGTGTAAAGAATGACTGTAGTTTTACTTCTCCAACTTTACTTCTTCAAGCTTAATGCAGTCTTCAGAGCACCCGTTATCAGTTTTTAAAACCTGTTATGGGTCATGTGCAAATGGGATTTCTACTTTGAACAAATACTCAAAGTCTCTGTATATACAGACCCGTAACATCTTTTGTTAACACTCTTCCCCAGTCTCCTCCTGACCTATGTATGCCATACTTTTTTTCCCTCCAAGTCATTTTTTTTTGCCATTATTATATTATTAAAACAACCACATTTAGGGAAATATCCTGTTGCCATTGATACATTAGTGAAGAGAAAACTAATGAGCTATGTCAAGTTGCAATTCAATATATGAAAGGAATGAGCTATGTCAAGTTGCAATTCAATATATGAAGGGAATGAGCTATGTCAAGTTGCAATTCAATATATGAAGGAAATAGAGAACTAAAAACTTTTGTAATGAACTTAAGAGTTAAGTTGCAAAGAACAGTGTCCACTGTTACTAGTATAATCAGAATGAAGAGGTTTTTACCACAGACTTGACCTGTTGGGTTCAGGCGATCTTTCTGCCTCAGTCATCCAGGTAGCTGGAACTGCAGGCATGTGCCACCATGCCCAGCTAATTTTCTTTCTTTTTATTGTAGAGATGAGGTCTTGCCATATTTCCCAGGCTGGTCTTGAGCCCGTGGGAGCAGGCAGGCCTCTCGCCTCTTCCTCCCAAAGTGTTGGGATTACAGGCGTGAGCCACCGTGTCCAGTCAGAATGAAGTTTATTAACCTCTATTAAATGGATTCAGAATCACTGTGATGGCCAAAGAAAGAGTCTTTTGGATGAATTTTCAGGGACAGTGCTCAAAGCCACACTATAGATTCAGGTAACAGGGATCTGCTGCCTCTTCTACAATCAGAAAACCACCACCAGCTCTAGAACAACACTGGTAGTCACAATCAGTATTCTCTGAAATGATGAGGCTGTCACACCATGACCATACACATGAACAAAATGGATGTGTCATGCCTCATCTCTCAAAACCCAGATAGCTTGTGACTGGACATTGGGACCATGATCGTCCTAAACTGTGTTTGTAGCAAAACCAGCAGAAGCAGTAGTGTGTAGTTTTCCTCTCAATGCCATTTCATATATCTTACATGAGTACATCTGATTGGCGCATCAATCACACACAGAAACTTGGCAGCAAGGGAATTTGAGAGACAGGTTTGCTTTCTCCTTATCCTCTTATCCGTCCCAACAGAATAGGATGGACACAAATTCCTAAAAGAGTGGCTGTAGTTGAATGCTGAATGTTTTTAAAATTGGTTAAATAATAAAGTTTCAGAAAAACACAAATCTACACTATGAAGATTAATGAGGAAATGCAAAAGTGCTAGTTTTAAATACTCAGTGATAGAGACTAGATAAAAATGAACTCATTATTATTAATAAAGTGTTAGGCATTGTGGAGTTTCTTGTTATGTCTCAGAGTACATATTCCATAGAAAAGTAAGGCAATGTTAAAGGTAAAGCAAAGAGCTGATGGATCCGGGGAAGAAAGGCAATGAATGTTGCACAGGGCTGTCAAGTTTATTTTTTCATGTTGAAACTATAGGGGATATTTTCATAATCAAGTAAAATATAACTCTTCATCTCTCAGTAATGAGAGAGAAATTACTGTGGAAGATTTGGTGAATTATGGTAATAAGCACAGCTGCTTGGATGCATAACGCAGGTGTGCATTTAGTGATGCAGATGAACTGCCTCACCCTTGCCTGCAAAACCCTGCAGGGAGATCCTATCCTCTCTTTAAGGGAATTGAGGAAAAAAGAAAGACATGCCTCCGTGTTTTCTACAGTCATAAAAGTTCAGCATTTTATGTAGTTCTTTAACAGCACGTGAACTGGATTCAACCTGTCATTTAGTGAGTATTTTCTGCATTCTGCACTAAGATGCTTCATGTTGTTTTACTTATTATATATCACAAAAACTCTGGTGGACCTATAGTCTTTTCCACTTGTACCATTTTACAGATGAAAATATTCAGGTTCAGAAAGGATAAATAATTTACACAGGGTCACAGAGATAGTCAGCTACTGAGAGGTTCCAAACTCAAATGTGTCTGAATCTAGAGTCAAAAGGGTGTGGTTTTGCTTGCCTAGCATTCTCTCCCATTTTTTGGTTAAAGCCCCTTTTGGGGGGCAGTCCCTTCCCTATCCCTATCTCACATGGTTTGGTTGGGTTGACTGCTGTTCTCCAGGTTAGAATGGGACCCAGGCAGAGTCTGTCAGGTCATTGTGTCCTCCCAGGCATTGGTCAGGAGTGTCATGTGACACAACTACAGCCTATCAGAAAGAATGGCATGACTTTTTCTAGGGAAAACTAAAGAGAGCAACTTTTCTCTCTTTTCTGCTGCACTGGAATTGTGAAGACCTAAGTCGGTAATGGCTGGCAACCTTTTGCTACAAAAAGGAGAAAGCATGCTGAGAATGGGGCCAACACGATGAAAAGCAGAGATGGAGAGAAACTAGTTTCAATTATATCTTTTATAATAAAAATGTCCAGCCATCTCTGTACCCAAAGAATTCATGGACTTTTCTGGTATATAAGGAAATTAATTTCTTTACTTCCTAAAACCTATTTAATATAGGCTTCAATGCCTATGTTTTTTTCTATTGGGTCATACTGTATTAAATATCAGAGAAGAAACAACCAACGGGAAATAAAAATGATTTAATATAATAATTATATATAATTTTTGATATATTCTCTAGCTTATCTGTAAGGTGATTATTAAAATCATTTAAGAAACTTTTCAGGTAAAAAAACTTTTTGAATGATTTTGCCATAGAGCAAATTAGTTGAGAATGTTGTTAAATTTTATTGGAAACTTCCCCTCAAGTATCCATTAATAACTTACCGCTAGCCGTTGTATTCTGCTTGCCTCCTTCATCATAAGCTAGTGATATTTGACACGAATCAAGAGTATTTTGCAAAACTAAGAAAAGAATTAGCCCATAAATATAAAACACATTTATGATTATTTCTAGGAATCAGATTGACAATTATAATATTGACAATTTCCATAATATGTGACTCTTTTTTTTTTTTTTTGAGTTGGAGTCTCACTCTGTTGCCCAGACTGGAGTGCAGTGGCTGCTCCCGGCCACTGCAGCCTCGAACTGCTGGGCTCCGGTGATCCTTCTGCCTCAGCCTTCCGAGTAGACGGAATTACAGGCGCGTGCAATCACGCCCGACTGATTTTTTGATTTATTGTAGAGATGAGGTCTCGCCTGCCCAGGCGGGTCTCGAACCGGCGGGCTCAGGCAATCTACTCACCTCAGCCTCCCAAAGGCGCGGGATTACAGGCTGAGCCACCGAGCCCGGCATATGTGACTCTTAAAACATAGATTATACTAAGGCATAAGGGATCTTGTAAATGAGGATCCAGGATACTAGCTCCTTCTTACTCATTCAATTATGGACAAAGAACACATATCACACACATAGGCTGGACTAAGCTAGGCAGTGTTTTGAAAGTCCCAGATTTATCCAGCCTGGGTGACAGAGTGAGACTACGACTCAAAAAAAAGCCCCAGATTTCAGTGGGCTTTATTTTTGTTAGGTTTTATTTTTTGTCCATGCTATCTGTCCAGTGTGGGTTAGTGGGGACTCTGCTCAGTGTAGTCACTCAGGGATGGAGGCTCCATCGATCTGTAGCTGCATCATCTGGAAAACTTGACTCTCTTACCTGATGGTGCAGAGGAAACCATAAAGCGAAGTGCTCACACCTATTGCCAAACACTTATGCTAGAAGTGACATACATTTCTGTACACAGCCTTCAACAAAAGTAGTCACATGGCTCCAACATTAACTACAAGGGAAGCTGGAAAATGATGACAAATCATGTGGAATATTTGGTAAGCAATAACTATATCTTCTATGGTATCCAAGAGCCAAGAGTGAAATGGATTTCGTTGTGCTCCTTTGACTAGGTGTTAACTATAAGAGTTTATAGGAATATATTTTTATTTCTTAGTTAACATGGACTGCAATAAAAGTCACCATCAATATAATCAATAACTCTGGAGTGTCTATAGTTGTATCTGGTAACTTGCACTGGGGGCGAATACACCTTGAGTTAGTTGATCAAATAGCTAGACCCTCCAAAGTTGTCAAGGCAAGGTGTGTGAGTGTGTCTGTGCGTGTGTTTGAGGCAATGTTCAACGGGTGTCCATTCTCAGGCTTAAGAGAACCTGGGTGTGCCTGCTTGGTCTGCCTCATCTTAATGGAAATGGAGGAAAGATGGAATATTCAGACTTGAAGAGTAAGTCAAAGAATTCTATATTGTAGTTTCACAGAACCCTGGGTGGCAGACTTCTTTTGTTTAAGTAGTCTAAACTCTTTTTTTTTTGAGTTGGAGTCTCACTCTGTCACCCAGACTGGAGTGCAGTGGCACGTTCCCAGCCACCACAGCCTCGACCTGCTGGGCTCCGGCGATCCTTCCGCCTCGGCCTTCCAAGTAGCTGGTACTACAGGCATGCTCTACCACGCCCAGCTAATTTTTGATTTATTGTAGAGATGAGGTCTTGCCAAGTTGCCCAAGCGGGTCTCGAACCCGCGGTCTTAGGCAATCCACTCACCTCAGCCTCCTAAAGAGCTGGGATTATAGGCTGAGCCACCAAGTCTGGCTGTAGTCTGAACTCTTAAAACTATTCTGAATTATGTTAGTAGTTCGTAATGGGGTGTTACCGCCTCTTGGAGGTGTTTTGGAATTTTTCTGTTGTGTTTTTTGCAGAGTTTTAAAAATTATTGTTGAAATAATTGGGAGGCCCCAATGGTATTTAGTAGGTAGGAGTCCTGCATCGCTTGACACTCAAAAGCCACATTTGGCATTCATGTTTATCATAGTCTGAGCCTATAAAACCGAAATATGGTTTGCATACAAACAAAAAAAATTGTGGGGATGAACTTATTTATTACGTTTTCCAGAAATACAACATATGTATAAATGGAGGGAAGGTTTCCCTTTGTTTTGCTCAAAACCTTACCAAAAATTGTTTTCTCTTTCAGAAATTCATGCTGCCTCTGGTGATACTGCTCACAATACTTACGTTCATGGTGATTCTCACACATATGCAAGGGCCTGACAGTATCAGTGTGTTCTTCTAAGGTAGTCATGCTTGTTTCTTTAGATATTTGAATATATATTATTTTAATGTAAATTATCTTTTATACTATGATACTATGTAGGTTTTAAAATTTTTTAAAAATATTATTAACATTATGTAAAATATAAGACAGTCAGTACTATCCATGAATTTTATTTTAGAATAATAAAGGACCATTAAAATACCTGTTATGTAAAGGGATTGGATCTGATAGGGTTGACAGCAATGTGTTAGATTACGTGTTAGCCACGACATTTAAAAGCACGGAGTTCAGAGATAAATAGATCTGAGCTCAAGGCCAGTTCTAGTATACAACTTCAGGCAAACCATTTAACCTCTTTAGATCTTAGTTTCCTCATCTCTAGGATGGGCACACTACCTGTTGCATTAATTATTTTAGGGACTGAATGGAATAGGTTCCTTGGTGTGTGTCTGGCCCTTAGCCAGCAATAGATAAATTATAGCTGTTTTTTCTAAGTTTTTATTATTAATTAAGCTTAAGCTCAACATAAGACATAGAAGCAAAAGCCTCAGAATCTCAGAGATCTTAACTAGCAATGGCTAGCTTCCTTTTTCTGTATTTATCCTGGGGGTAGGGGAGTCTATTTCTTCAAATTCTAGCTAAGACTGTCAAGTCAGCTATGAGAAGTAAAATTTTTGGTGAATCTACATAGAACTCCCAGATTTCTTTGTCAGTATCTTTCTGTCTTCTTTTCCTTTTAAAAATCAGTCATTTTATGAGCACATGCTATACACCAGCACTGATTGCCACGTTGGTGGGTTGGAAGGGAGACTTTTTGAAAACAGGTTGTTTTGCTCTGGAAACATGTTTCTTCTACTTTGCTTTAGAGTCTGTATAACAAGGTTCTAATGGTCCCATTGATAAAATATGCTTCATAAGATTAGCAGTCTACCTAAATTGTGCTATTCTCTTTAGACCTCTCTTCTCTTTCCTAAGTTTTTAGTTTCATGGTACAGTTGCTCATGGCACAGACATTTCCAACTCCTACCCTGGACTCATTCAGACTAGGGACATACAACCTAGACTGCCTTTTCTCCCTGATCACCTGAAACACTATATGATGCCAAAGGAAATCCTGAAATTTCTAAGTCGCTACCTGATTTAATGTTAGAAAGAATCCAATGTAATTTCAATGTCATTGGAATAACTAAAACTGATCCCTTTCTTGCTTTAATTTCCTTTTCCCCTCAAAAGTTGACCAGAACATTAAAGGGTTAAAAAATGAAAAGGAGGAGGAAGATGATTTCTTGAGAGAATTTTGAAGCTCATTTTTCTTTCTATCTGAAAGTTGTTCTCCTATAAACTCCCATAAAACTGATACGACTGAAGTCTGAAATTCTGTCAGAATCACACCCTTGAACACTCACATTAATCAATGTTAAACAAATGACGGCATTTCACAAACAGTACCCTAATTCTGCTGTCTTTTCCTGGATAATCAGCAGTGAGTGATCCCTGAGAAGTAGGCATAAAGGCTTGATTGAGCCCACAGCTGGAATCCCAGTAATTATGAATTTCTCTGCATCCTGGAAAGAGCTAGGGGAGAGAGGGCCTAGATGTCCTTTCATTCTACATTCTGGGCTGTAATTGTATTCCTTCAGAAGAAGTGATGTGCTAATCCAACAAACAGACACAACTCCTCTTGCATAACAGATGCTAGGGACACAACAGTGAAAAACACAACAAACAGAACAAATTCCTGCCTTGGTAGAGCTTATAGTTTAGTGGGAAAAGACAGACCAAAAAAAGAATTTAAAAAGTATATTTTCTATTTCGTTAGAAACTGATACGTCTTAATTGCAAAAATGTGGAATGATTTTGAGATTGCCAGAAGGTGGGTTGCAGTTTTCATAGAATGCACAGGGTGGGCTTCACTGCGTAGGCGACATTTGACTAGAGACTTGAAGCCATTGAGGCTTCAAATTTTCATGATCTCTGGAGCACAGTGTACCAGGCAGAGGGAAACTTCCATGGAAAGTCCAGTTTGAAGAACAGCTCAGGATCTACTGTGGTCAACAACCATGAATATCGTAAAGAGAGGCCAAGTAGGTCCCAGGTAGGTCACAGGAGTCAGTTACAATGGTCCTTTGTGCACCATCTTAAGGGCGTTGTTTTGACTTTGAGTGAGATGGGGTGGCATTTCAAGTTTTAGATTAGAAGAGTGACATGATCTGTATTAAGTTTTGTTTTTTTTTTTGAGTTAGAGTCTCACTCTGTTGCCCAGACTGAAGTGCAGTGGCCACTCCCGGCCACCGCAGCCTCGACCTGCCGGGCTCCGGTGATCCTTCCGCCTCAGCCTTCCGAGTAGCTGGAACTACAGGCGCGTGCTACCACGCCCGGCTGATTTTTTGATTGACTGTAGAGATGAGGTCTCACCAAGTTGCCCAGGCGGGTCTCGAACCCACGGGCTCAGATAATTCACTCACCTCAGCCTCCCAAAGTGTGGGATTACATGTATTAAGTTTTAAAAGAATCCCTCTGAATTGAGAATGGCCTTCCTGGGGAAAAGGGTGAGCATAGGGTCTTGTAGGAGGATCCTGCAATAACTTAAGTGGAAGGAGATGGGGGATTTGAAAAGTGTGAAAATGGGGAGGAGATGAGGAAAAGTTAGTTACTGGACATATTTTGATGGTAAAGCCAGGAAGATTTCTGGTAATATGGAGATGGGGGTAATAATAGAAAAAGAATCCACGGTTTGAAACATGGAATTCAGAGTGACCTAGACTGGTTGTGAGGCAGGGTAGTAAGTGTAGGCTAGACACAGATAGGTAAATTTCTGGTAGGCAATATTTAGTTTAAAAAATAGGGAAGTGTCTAGACATCTTTTCTGCGGGTCAGACCACCTTATGGGCTGGAATGTGGACTCCATGTGGACTAGTCAGTCTGCTCCACCTTCTGAGCTCATCAAAAGAAAAGCCCATCAAAATGGTGCAGCCCAACCTTCCAGTTAATGGTTTAGCATAATAATTACTAAAAAATCTCTCAAGTTCTCTGTTGTAGATAAAGCATCAACCTTACCCTTTAGCTTATTAAGGGTGTAGAAATGATAATCAGACCATCTTTTAACTCATGAATTAGCATAGTCACAACTCTAGCAAGCCTCCTGTCAAAGGCAAAATGCATGTCCTGGAAAAAAGGCCACCCCCTCACCCATCAGAGCAGCAGGTACCTGTACCCCATCCTCTTTAAACGATAATTATTGTGGAAATACATACTTTTTGTCAAAAGAAAAAGTGGTCTTTCTCCAAGAAGCCCAATGCCAAGGCACATTTTACTGTATCTTGCTTTCTCTCTTCCTAATAAATTCTGTTTTTTTTTTGAGTTGGAGTCTCACTCTGTTGCCCAGACTAGAGTGCAGTGGCCGCTCCCGGCCACGGCAGCCTCGACCTGCTGGGCTCCGGCGATCCTTCTGCCTCAGTCTTTCGAGTAGCCAGAATTACAGGTGCGCGCTACCATGCCCGGCTAATTTTTTGATTTATTGTAGAGAAGAGGTCTTGCCTGCCCAGGTGGGTCTCGAACCCGTGGGCTCAGGCAATCCACTCTCCTCAGCCTCCCAAAGGCGTGGGATTACAGGCTGAGCCACCGAGCCCGGCTAAATTCTGTTTTAAAACTGCTGTCTGCTCTGAAATTCCTTTTAGTAGTGAGTCAAAGAATCCACAAGCATTGCACCACACCCCCATCCAACAACACTTTTGATAATGTATCATTTCAAATTCTCAGTCAAGTGCATACCCTTCCTGGAATGTATTTGGCTCTTGGTTAAGAATATTCCTTCAACCCCAGGGGCTTCCACCTCCTCTTGAACAGTCTCTGAACTAAGAGGCCAACATCAGCACAAAATAATGTCCACAATAGCCAATACAGGATGCAGTTTGTCTGAATTCCACAGGTTTTCCTGTGAGACAGACACCCTTAGTTCATATGAGACATTCATGGTTTCACTCTCAGCTGTCTTTATGACTTCACTCAGGAGATTTATGTTCAATTAAAATATAAATGAAGCCATTCAGTCATTCTGTAAAGAAGGTAAGCAAGAAAGGACATTTCCTCTTGATCATTGCTATGGGAAAAATCCACACAGCCCTTGACTCTGCTAGAATCTAGAAAAGAATCTAGAAGCTTGTCTATGCTCTCATGCAATGACAAAAATGGAAAGGACAGCCCTGTTGCTGCCTGTGTTAGGTTTCTTTACTGGCTTTGACCAAGGCAACATGCCTTAGGCCCGTTACCATGAGCAGCAGTAATATCCTAAGAAAGTCTTCTTATCAGCAACAGGTAAGGAAAGAAAAATATTATTCTTCTTAATAGTTGTGTTTTGAAGTATTGGAGCTGATTTTACATGAGATGGGAGACTTTTCATTCCTTTTGGAGACAAACATGAAAAAGATCTCCTAAAAATTTCAATTGTAAATTTCTATGAAGGCAGAGAATGTGTGTTGGTTACTCTCATGTCCTCAGCATCTTTCAGAATGTCTTGAATATAATAGAGCTCAAAAAATATTTGCTAAATAAATGAATCAAAGGAAAGATGTTCCTAGTTTCCTCCCAAATTTGCTGATTTACTCTGGTAAAGTACTATACAGTTATGAGGTAAAAAGAAGTCTGCTAAGGGTTTCAGTGATGCAAACACAAAGGCAAAGGGAGCTAATGTTTATTGAGTAACTATGAGACCAAAGTGAGGACATTGCTCAAACTGAGGATTATTTCATTTACTCCTCTCACAATTACATTGCATGTTCTATATTATCACTCCCTCTTTTGCAAACGAAGAAAGAGAAACTCTGAAAACTTCAGTCATTTGTTCAAGCCCAGTGTGTTAGCTTTCAAATGCTATGCACACTTCACTACACCCTGCCCTCAGAAACCTTACAAACTAGGGGAGGCGACACGAGCACAAATAATGAAAATATGAGAGAGAGCCCAAGAAGAGCCATGAGTAGTTCTAGCAACATTTCAGAGGAAATCAGAACACAGGTTATAGAGCCAAACAACTTAAATTTGAATCCTCTCTCTGCTGCTCACTGACTGTGTAGCCTTAGGGGAAATGATTTACCCTCACTGTGCTTTGGTTTTCTCCTTTGTGCCATGGGAATGATTATAGTACTTCTCTTGCGGGGTTGTGAGAATTTAGTGAGTGCATCCACACACAGTAAATGGCATGGGCATGTTGTTGTTGATGTTGATGGATGGAGTCCAGGAAATGCTTCCAGGGAGAGATGGCATTGTAAGGATGGGAGGAATTTGGATCGATAACAATTCGGGGGAGGCTCTCACACAAAGGGACTAGCATGACTAGAGGCATGGAAGCTATAGAACATCAGAGGCCCAACAGGGATAGAGCTAGGGTGGAGTGTGGACCAGCGATTCTCCATAGGGTGGCATGCATAACAGTCTGGGACTGCTGTGTCTAACCAGGGCCCCAGGCCCAAGATACTGACCTAGCCCTTTCTGCAGGAAAGTGAGATGGGGGTGGCATTCCCAGTCTCAGGGAGAAAGCGGGCAGGAGATGAGGCAAGAGGGTAGGCTGGGGTCAGATTGTACTCTCCAATACCAGGATCAGGGGTTAACCTTAGTATCCTGCACATATTTTCTGCCACTGGGGTTCTGATGGTAGGATGCTGTCATCAGAGACGTTCCTCCATGGGAAACAAGGCAGACAATTCCAAAACAGCATTATCAACGGCACCCATTATTACCCTGCATGAGAAGTCGCGTTGTTTAACCCAAACAGTTTTTGCATCTTACACAGCATATCTCACTGAAAGCAGGGGTAAAGAGAGGGTGGGCAGAAATAGGTCATGCAAACCTCACCTACAGGAAGGCCTGTGGTAATGACCAAAGCTGAGGACATGCTCACAGCAAACATGTCCAGGGGGCTGAATGCTGGTCAGCATTTCCAGAAGAAGCTGACAGTCATTCTTCCTACTATAAGCAGGCAAAATGTTCAGTTTTCAGTAACAAAAAGGTTTGCTGTACTCTAAGGAGGCCAAATGCTTGATCATTGCAAGTCACCGAGAGTCTACAGATATTGAGGTGATGGCCCCTTTCTCAAGGAGTGTGCTTTCTAGCTGAGAAAACAGATGAGGTCTGTGTTTAAAAAAAGAGAAGGACACTTTTTCACAGGAGCATTATCAACATGCACAAATAAGTATTGCACAATGCTTCAAAGGCCAGGGAGATGGCAGATAAAGCAGTCAGTGGGATTAGTCTTGGAAGGCATCCAGGGAGAGGTAAAATATTGGTCCATTTAAATGGGAAAGTCAAGGTATGAACATGCCTTCACGGCCAGCTGGATCCAAGGTTTAAATGATGTCACCAGAACTCTGATTTTCCCTCCATTCTGTGCACTGCTCATCTCTGCCTGGTTTCATTTGTCAGTCAGTGCTTTTTACATGTTGTGGGCAAGATGGCTACCAGCTAAGCAGTCTCAGTGGAGTGCTTTTTTTGTCCCAATGACAGTATATTGCTCAAGCAAAGAACTCAAATTTGTTCTGCTTCAGCTTCATATCCATTCCTGGACCAATCGGTTTGCTATCAATAGAATGCACTATCACCAATTCTTGGCAGTGAGCCCTCCTAGAAGCACATGGAATTATTAAATGGAGGTTCTCAAAAAGAAATATTGCTCAGAGAAAACTAACTAAAAAACCATGAAGGGTATATAGAGCAGAAACCGGCAATTACTCTTCAAATCTTAGACTTTAAGAAACGAGGATTGGGCATTTTGAGTAAATTGTTTTGTGAAGATAAATATAAGTATTACCAACAACAATTTTAGGCTTTCATTTCAAATATTTGCATTTTTAACAGCAAAACATTTTCCCTCCTAAAAGATATCTTTCAATGTAAACCCAGAACTATAAAACAGATAAAAAGGGAAACAGCTGTGAGAGACTGTGAGGTCAGAAATTGCACTCACTTGTTCTCCCCTGTGATATTGTGTCAGCCACAAGTCACTTTTGAGAAACCCTGGGACTATTTAGAAACTGACTGGCATTCGAGACACTTAAAGAATCTGTTCAAAGAAAGGCCAGTACAAACTGAAAATATGAATGGCTTTGAGAAAGGTTTAGAAAACACACTGGGCAGAAGCTTTTTGGTTTACTTAAGTCTTATTTGCCGATTATTGGTTTTTTTGCAATTACTTTTGGGGTCTTTGTCATAAATTCTTTGCCTAGGCCAATAACCAGAAAGTGTTTCCCAGGTTTTCTTCTAGGGTTTTTATGGTTTCAGGACTTACATTTAAGCATTTAATATATCTTGAGTTAATTTTTATCTATGGTGAGAGATAGGGGTCCAGTTCATTCTTCTGCATATGACTCACCAATATACCCATCCAATTGGGAAAGGTTGTCCTTTTCCAATTGCTTATTCTTTAAAAAAATTTTAATTTTGAAGATGTGGGGTACAATTCAGGGTTAGGTATACAAATGTACATTATGTAGCTACCCTTGCTGATGAGGTATGCCCCTTTCCCGGGCAGTTTCCCACTACTGCCAATCCCGCTCCCCCACCCCCCAGCAGTTTCCCACTACTGTCAATCTCTTTCTAATAGTATTATGATAATTGTTCAAGATCCGCTTATGAGTGAGAACATGTGGTACTCAATTCTTTGTTTCTGTGATAGGTCACTCAGTATTATAGACTCTCAGTCCATTCAAGTTGCTGCAAAGTTCATAATTTTGTCTTTCTTATGACTGTGTAATGTTCTATCATGTATATGTACCACATTTTAAAAATCCAGTCCTCTTTTGATGTAGGCACGACAAATTGGTTCCATGTTTTTGCTATTGTGATTAATGCTGCAAAAACATGCGCATGCAGGTATCTTTTTCATGGAGTGATTTGTGTCCCTCCAGGTATATTCCCAGAGGAGGATTGTGGGATCGTATGGAAAGTCAATTTTTAGATCTTTTAGGAATCACCACACTGTTTTCCACATAGGTTATACTAGTTTACCCTCCCCAAAATAGTGTAGAAGCATTCCCTTTTCGCCGTGTCCTCTCCAGCCTTTATTGTTTTTAGAGTTATTGATGATGGCCATCCTGACTGGAGTTAGGTGGTATCTCAGTATAATTTTAACTTGCATTTCTTTGATGACTAGTGAGGCTGTATCTGTTGGCTGCTCCTATGTCTTTTTTTGAGAATTGTCTATTCATATCTTTTGCCCATTTTGTATTAGGACTGTTCATTTTTTTCTTTTCAGCACATTTGAGTTCCTTGTAGATTCTAGATGTTAGGCATTTGTCAGACACACAGTTAGAAAAAATATATATATTTTTTGAGTTGGAGTCTCACTCCATTGCCCAGAGTGGAGTGCAGTGGCTGCTCCCGGCCACCACAGCCTCAACCTGCTGGGCTCTGGCGATACTTCTGCCTCAACCTTCCAAGTAGCTGGAACTACAGGCATGCGGTACCACATCTGGCTAATTTTTTGACTTATTGTAGAGATGAGGTCTTGCCAAGTTGCCCAGGCGGGTCTCAAACCCGCGGGCTCAGGCAATTCACTCACCTCGGCCTCCCAAGGTGCGGGATTACAGGCTGAGCCACTGAGTCCGGCAGAAAATATTTTTTCCCAGTCTGTGGGCTGTCTCCTGGCTCTTTGGCTTTGCAGAAGCTTGTTATTTTGATGAGGTCCCACTTGTCCATCTTATCTCTTATGGTGTGAGCACTTGGAGTTTTGATCAGGAATTGGTTGCCAGTTCCAATTTCTGTAAGAGTGTCTCCTACATTTTCTAAGGTTCTTATAGTTTGAGATTTTATGTTTAGGTCTTTGATTCATTTAGAGTTGATTTTTTGTGTATGGTGATAAGGTAGGGATCTGGTTTTAATCTTCTGCATGTGGTCAACCTGTTTTCCCAGCACCACTTACTGAGTAGGTTCTCCTATCTCCAGTGGTTGGTGGTGGAGGCTTTGTTGAAGATTACTTGTTTGAGAAATTGAGGATTTGCTTCTGGAATCTCTATCCTGTTCCATTGGTCCATATGCCTGTTCTTGTACCAATACCAGGCTGTTTTGATTATTGTAGCTTTATTTTTTATTTTTTATTTTTATTTTTATTTTCTGAGTTGGAGTCTCACTCTGTCACTCAGACTGGAGTGCAGTGGCCGCTCCCGGCCACCGCAGCATCAACCTGCTGGGCTCTGGCGATCCTTCTGCCTCAGCCTTCCAAGTAGCTGGAACTACAGGGCACGCACTACCACACCTGGCTAATTTTTGATTTATTGTAGAGATGAGGTCTCACGAAGTTGCCCAGGAGGGTCTCAAACACACAGACTCAGGCAATCCACTCACCTCAGCCTCCCAAAGTGCTGGGATTACAGGCTGAGCCACCGAGCCTGGACTTATTGTAGCTTTATTTTTTTTTTATTTATTTTTTATTTTTAATTTTTTTTTATTTTTTAATTAATCAGTATTTTTATTATAGTTTTGTGGGGTACAGTTAAG